>NC_081183.1:107023244-107052903 GCF_029867415.1 Vicia villosa
AGAAGATGCTAACCCTAAAGATTGATACCTAGCCAAAACTTGTTCGAAGCTTTTATGCAGCAATGGAACAAGACAACTCTGATTTGGTGCTGAAAGCCTCGCTTAAAGGTATAACCCTAACCCCTTCTCTGATCTGCAAAATCCTTGAAATTCCTGACACAGGAATTTATCTCTTTTCAAAAGACTGGATTTCAACCTACAACACTGACCTAGACAGCATTCACCTTGACCTTTTCATTGATGTTACAAAACCTTTTGTTTCATATAACCACAAACCACTTCCTTGCATCCTTCATAAACTCTCTATTCACAATATTCTTCCGTGTGCAGACAATCTTGAAAAGTTTCTAGGTATGATATTCTTGTCATTTTTCATCTCCTAAACCGCCACCCCTTAAACTTAAGTTATTTAATTCTCAGCTTCATGAAACATGCTCGCAAGAAAGGACGCAGTGCTCCCTATGGAATATTGCTAACCCAAGTATTTCAACACTATAATATTTCTCTTGAAGGTGAAACTTCCATTAGAAGAGATGGGTCTATTCATGGAAGTAGATTGGGAAAAATGAATATTCCTATTTTTTTAAACCCTAAAAAACGTAAACGACAACCCAAAGCATATGTCCCTAAAAAGAGAGTCAAACTCTCCAAAAACCCTATTCTTGAAAAGGAATATGTCTCTGGGGAGTCACTCTCTGGAAAATTATTTGTAGGACCACAAATATCCATTCCATCAAATACAGATGATAACAGTGGCCACAAAAATTTTTTATCCTCACCTTTTGAGCAAACCTTGTCTCCTTTGTTGGAACAAATTCCAAATACTCAAGTAGAACAAACCTATATTGAAGTGTTTAGCATCCCAATCATCTACTTACCTCTCTAACCAGATGTTTTCTCACCTCTCACTTTGTTTGTCACTCCTCTTGAAGAAACTCTAGTAGCCGAAGAAAATCATATTTTTACTCCAACATCACCCACCATTCCTACTGAAAACCCTTATGTGGAAACAACTTACTCCCTTAATCCTCAAACTGATCACACTTTTCCAGTCTTTTCGTTATTTGACCCCTCACCCAGACAATCAAACAACTCATCTCTTGTGCCTAATTTAGACCTAAATTTAGTTTTGGAACAATCTCTGGCTGAGGTGAATGATAACCTTGATATGCTCTTGTTTCAGCATCAAGTTCTCACAAATCCTTAATCTCTGTCATTCTCAAGTAGATTCGACCCTCATGCTGAAACCCTTTACTCTATTATACCTCCTCAAAATCAAAACACATACTTAACTCCTCCAACTGTCCAACCAGATGATGGCTCAGTGTTCACTCAGACCCCTTTTGCGATAATTACCTCTCCCTAAAAGGTTGACTCCACCTATGAAAATACTCTGAATGATTTCCTTGGGCCTGCCCCCATCTATGACACATATGAATCACCTCCAAAATTCACCACTCATGGAGCTGCTTTTCAAGAACCTTTTGGTTCTCTTAACTCCTCACTTTTCAAGAACACTTCTGAAAATCAAACCAATCCCACCTTTCATCCCTTAAAGTTTGATAATCAAACCACTGCTAGTTCTTCTCAAGACAACATCTCAGCACTTATAAAAGGCTATAGTTAGTATTGATCGACAAAACCAACCCTTCTTCGACTGGCATTCCTCAGTCTTTCTGCCAACAACTTTTCCTCTCATTTCTCTGCCGAAAATATAGGCATTTGAATTTCCCTTACCTCCGCCAACACCTCTGATGTTGAAGATTGATGTATCATCTTTCCCCCCCTTCTTTTTGATGGCTGCCAAAAGGGGGAGTATCAATTAAGTAAATCATCTTACTTAATTAAGTTTATACATTTTTGTTTTTAAGTTTATATGTTTCTGTTTTTATCTTATACTTGCTATATGTTTTGTACCATTTATAGTCATACCAATTTTCCTATATTTTCCTCTCTACCATGTAAACTTGGAATTTAATGGACAATGAAAAGAGGAAATTTTGTATTAAAAATTATGTTCAACGAAGCACCATTCTCCAAAAAAATTCTTCAAAAGAAACATCATGCATATAGTAAGGGGGAGCATAATATAAAAATACTAGTCTACAAAAAGATCAAATTGTCTTCTTTGCAAGGGAAGCTACTATATAAAAACAAAATCTCTAATATATCTGTCATCCTTAAAAAGGGGGAGAATGTTGAAACATCTCATAGTTTTAAGGACAACAAATTATTACATCTTGTCTAACACATTTAACAAGTTTATGTTTGTTATCTTAAACAGGTTATCCAGATCAATTGATCTAACATATTAATTCTCACACTTGAATCCATTTCTATATCTTAAAAAAAAAGTGACTCAATATACATTTAAATTATGAAAACATCCAAGAGGATTCAACTTAGCAAAAACATATCTCCTTTAAAGGATTCATTATTCAAAGAACATGAAACACGCGGACCTCCCTCATTCAAATCAATTCAAACATTTTGAGGAGTCACTACATCCATTGATTTATCTGCTCAAAGGACAACTCTACATAAAGCTCTCTCAATGGTTACTTCTCAAATGAGCTATAAATACTCTCTTACACCATACTTCAAAGTTCATCAATCAAGTGAAGAAAATATTAATCACATTATACATAAAAACTTTGATCATCCTCATCATTTAAAATTATTTTAGAAGTTCTTATTTAAAGAAAGGCTTCTCGCTGTCATATAGTGAGTAAACAAATTTGTCAAAATCTTGATACTTCTTGTATATCCTCAAGTGATATAAAACCTTGAAAAGAAAAGTGTAATCAAATCTAAAGTAAAGAATACTTTAGTAATTGTAAAAGCCTTTTGAGGCTTAGTAAAGTTTTCCACATATATCCTTCTTAAGGGTAGAGTGTGAGGAATATAAAAATCTCACTTTGTGTGAGGACTGGACTAATTACGAATTGGTGAACCAGGATAAAGTATTGTATGTTATTTTCTTTACTCTCATTTACCTACTTATTATAACTTATTCTAACTACTTAGTTTTTAAAAACAAAAAAAGGGGTCACTATTCAACCCCCCTTTCTACTGACATTTCTTGTTTCAACAGTCTCTAGAGAAGCCTCAAAAGATATAGAGTTACAACAAAAATGAAGATACGAACAAACATGTTAAGCATGTTGACGACTAGCTAGACTAATGTCACGCTGACAGAGACATGAAGTGAAAACTCTTTGCATTAACCTTAACCGAGTCTAGGCATGGAAACAAAACCCGTACCCGCAGGTACCCACCCTAACCCGCCCCGAAGTTGATGGGAAAAACCCGCTTTGACTAGGTTTGGGTTTTCCCCGATTACAAAATACGGGGACTGGTCGAGTAATTGGGACACTAGTATTCACTCCGAACCCGCCCCGTTTATTTCATAATCTATATTATTATTTGGGCTTAATTGCAATTTTGGTCCCCCTATTATCCTTTTTTTGGATTTTGATCCCCCTATTTTAAAATACGGAATTTTAGTCCCTATATTTTTATTTTTTGAGGATTTCGGTCCCCCTGCAAATCCGAAGGCAATTTTAAATGAAATGACGCTCACATTGATGATGTGTCAGCCCCTGTTCAGCAGTGAATTTTTCAAAAAAAAACTAGTTTCATTTAAGGTTTATGTTGAACATGTCATCAATGTGAGTTCTATTTCATTAAAAATTGACTTCGGATTTCCTGGGGGAATAAAATCCTCAAAAAACTAAAATAAAGGGACTAAAATTCTGGATTTTAAAATAGGGGATCAAAATCCTAAAAAAGGATAATAGGGGGACCAAAATTGCAATTAAGCCTATTATTTATTTTTGATAATTTAGAATATTAAATATATGGCCAATGTTTTGATATTTTGATTTGTGTTTATTATTTAAAATATTTGAAATGTATTTATGAATTTTTTTAAAATTGTTTTATTTTATTATTTATAATCTAATTTGATTATGGAAAAAATAAGTATTTTTATTTAAAAAAATTGATTTCACTAAAAGGATGGCGAACCCAACCCGAACCCGTTTGGGTCGGGTTTGAGTTTTAATTCTCCATCCTCGTTTGGGTTTGGGATGGGGATTCGGGTTTGGGTTTGGAGAAGGTAATAAATGTCCCCAACCCGCACTGTTGCCATCCTTAACCGAGTCCACCAAGCCTAGTGGAATTCCATCCCGAATAAAAACATAAACTCATGGCCTAACATATGCAAGGATTTCACCGTTCATTTCACCACTAGGAAATTCCATATGACCACCATGTTAGTTCTCAATGGTATCACACAAGGTAAGAAGGAAACCCTGCGCGCGTACTATAACACCCCATTTCTACGCGACAATTGTACAAGAATCAGAGTTTCAAAATTTCTCAACAAATAAATGAGGCGTCACATATTCACTTCATTAACAAATCATTTCATCGCATTTAGCGGATACATAGCACTTTTTTAATCAATCAAACAATTGCTCAACATATAATACTTTCAAACAGAATAATTTCTTTTATGAAAACATGGAGGAATCATAGTTCTCAATCTTTGAGTCAATAATATCTTATTCAACTAAGATAAAACAATAAACAACATCATAAACATCATAGATATATCATAAAATCGTCCCCCCGAGTGCTATGTATCAGAGCGACAACCGACTCGATTTACGTCAACTAAATCTTCATACTCGAACACCTGCACGTTACCAGTATAAAGGCAACAGCGAACAAGAGAAAAGGGTGAGATATCAAATCATATAAGTGAGCGTATGATAAATGGTATATTAGGATTCAGACATATATAGTTATCACATCACCAGTATTAATATTGCCATACACTTCATACTTTCACTAACTCACAAATCTCACATACTTTTCGTCGCGTCATAAGTCACACTACTTCACATTCGCATCAATTATATATAAACATATCAGTCATTCACTTGCAAGTCAAATTATGATACATCACGTGTATAAATCACAATTTTAGTCTCAAAACATCACAACATATAAGTCACTCATCTAGTCACAAAACATCACCTATACATTTAATTACAAAACATCACATATACGGCTAATCACAAAACATCACATATAAGTCACACCAGGCATATTCAGTTAATCGCATTCACAGATATTGACATCATCATACTACTTATAAAATCATCAATTCACATCTTCACATACCTCCATCATTTAACAAGTCACAATATACAATCACGATATAGTCACAAAACGTCGCAACTATGAATCACATAAGACACATGGGACATGACTCATGTATATGCATGTGGTACCAATCGGAGCTTCAGCCCCCGTCACCAATTGGCCGAATCTGAGGCATAAGGCATAAGCCTTCGTCACTAATTTGCCAATCCAGGCCGTCACAAAGTATGCATATGAAATGTGACTCGAAAAACAAGACATACACAACATACTCATCACAATCACACATCATCACTAGGCATACGCCCACGTCACTTATAATTACCAATTATTAGAGGTAATTCAACGTCACAATTAATCATTCATCTTCACTTAGTCACAAAATTATCATCACAAATATATACAACATCACATATTATCAATCATCACAAATATCGTCATGTTTCGACACATCATCGCATTGGTCGGCTGCTAATGCCGTACCAATCAAATTATTCAAAACAGACAATTAATAAATTTAACATTTTTTATGAACACGGATTAGAAACGGGTGAACGTAAATTTCATTTGTTTGAATGATCAAAGGCTTAGCGCACGCTATGTCAAAACGATTATTCTCTTTCGCGAGTCAATCTAATTGTAACACTTTAATGAATAAATGATGAGATGAATATTATTTCATCTCATCTTCGAATTGGTCGACTCTCTATGTCGCACCGATCAAATATCTAAAACATAATAAAAAAAATCAAAATACAACTATTCTAATTCAATTAAAATTCTTTATTAACTGATTAATTACAAAAAAATACAAAAATAGGGATTGTACACAAATTCATCATAATCACAAACTACGAAAAACTACAAACTACGTAAAACACACTCAACATACAAAATAACGTACAATCCCATAAAAAACACCAACAAACAAACTTCGAACTACGTTGACTCTGATCCTCCAATAAGGAGGTACGTAGGCATTCGGGCAACCGAAACGAGTCCCCTTTCCCTAAAAGTTAAGTAGGTTTAAGATTTTACTCTTTACCCTACCATTCACTTTTAACCACAAACTTTTTATCATAAACCTTGCACAAGAGACACCGTAAACCTTAAGGAAGGGTTAAGGGTGCCTAACACCTTCCCTTGACCCTAATTTCTCGACTTACTTAGAATCTCTCTAATTAGGTTTTTCCCGTATTTAGCCTTATCCTTAGGATAGAATAAATATAGGTGGCGACTCTGTAATTTAGGTTGTTTAACTTAAAATTTAAAGTCGGTCGTAACACACACGGAAAGTGTATAATAAAGTTTCAAGCCCTATTATGTCATCATCATTCATCACCATGAAGCTATCGGTTGCATTTTCTATTACTAATCATTTATTTCATTCACAATTGACTTGCCCGATTAATTTATATATATATATATATATATATATATATATATATATATATATATATATATATATATATATATATATATATATGTCATCATCATTCATCACCATGAAGCTATCGGTTGCATTTTCTATTACTAATCATTTATTTCATTCACAATTGACTTGCCCGATTAATTTATTTATATATATATATATATATATATATATATATATATATATATATATATATATATATATATATATATTAGAAAAATGTAAATCTTGTTGGTACCTTTAAATTTATAGAGTAAGGGTACCCAACAGATGTGGTCAAATAATAATTTGTCACCTATTGATACACTAACATTTAATAAAATAAATATATTTTTTTTAATTTTTATTTGAATTTAAATATTTTTTCATACAAATCAATCTATTAATTCATTAACAATCAATAAAAAAATTTTAATCTTTTATATCAAATCCATTTATTAAGATAAATTTCACTCAGTCATTCCCTAAATATTTTTTAATGGACAAAATATTCATTTATAAAATTAATTTAGATATTTTAATAAATTTTCTTATAAATTTTTAAAAAAAAATTTCACGAAAAATGAATTTTTTTTAATCTTAAATAATATTTTTTTCCAATAATTTTTTTAGAAAATATATTTTTAAAAACTAAAATATTTTTCTCATGCTCTCTCTCTCTCATATATATATATATATATATATATATATATATATATATATATATATATATATATATATATATATATATATATATATATATATATATATATATATATATATATATAGCCTAAAACATACAAAAATTTGAGATGTTAAAAATAGTTTCCTCAAAATTTCTTCGACTTTGGCTACTATTCGGTAGTGAAACATATAATCGATGGTAGGTTAA
Organism: Vicia villosa; assembly: GCF_029867415.1. NCBI lineage: Eukaryota > Viridiplantae > Streptophyta > Magnoliopsida > Fabales > Fabaceae > Vicia > Vicia villosa. Next base: position 107,030,720 of record NC_081183.1, read on the forward strand.
AGATAACCACTATAAAAAGCCTTTCAATACGGCGGTAAGGGATGGGTATCTGCAAGATTAGCAATCCAACATTGAAGTTTGTGTTTAAGAACGGTAAAACTATGCAAGTGTGAATGAGAGTAATACCTGATAAAGGTTAAGCTTATATATGAGAGAGACAATTAAAATTGTTCCAGGTTGGCCCAACATGGATTGCGAACGACTGTTGGATGTTGATCGTCAATGGAGATAAGGATGAGAGTTGTACTCTTATGTGACGTCCCAAAGCGAAAGTACACTTTTAGCACCGCCTAATGGATGCTTTGGTTGAATTGGGACGGTATTATTGGTCTTTTGTCTAGTTCGAAATAGTTGTCCCCTAAGTCCTTGCTATCAGTAATGAAGTGAGGAATATTGACATAGTAACTCAGAGGCTGGTCCACGTAGGTGTTTCATTGAGCAAGTCGGTTCATCGAGAATATGCCTCTTGGTAGAAAGTGAGTTACGTTGTGATGTTAAATGGGATTAGGTGGCATTTGAAACGCATGCATTTAATCCACTCCTACTTTCATCCCACAAACCTCTTCTTTTCCATCTTTTTCTGTTCCACCATCCTCCATCACCATACCTGAATCTGACCTTGTTACTACTACAATCCCAACAACAACAACACATGTTTATGTTTCTAACCTTATTCCTTCTATCACCAATCTCATATCATCAGAACCTATTCAAACATTCACTTCATCTATAATCACGTCCATATCTGAAACCACTCAACCCCTACCAGATTCTGATACTTTTCATTCAGCCACCTCACAAACCCTCCTTCAATTTTCTTTCTCTAACCCAGAACCATTTCACCTTGATTCACCCACTCAACACTCTGACCCATACTCCCCGATATCTGAATGGACTATTTATGAAATCTTCGAAATATCCACCTTTGAACCCTTTGAAATAACCACCTATGAACCCTTCACCATCTCTAATCTTTTGGATCTCTCTAAACAATCAACTGGACCTCAACCCTCTGAAAATGAACTAGCCTTAGTTGTCTATGAAAAACATGTTCCAAAATCCTTGGATGAGTGCATTGATATGTTTAGGAACAAGGCCATAAATAAGGTTGCGAAGCTAAGATCAGAGACAAGTACAAGTACTAAGCCTCGGACTCTAGACGATTCATGGAATAGTTTTCAGAAGTGGATGTCTTCTAAATTCGAGAGGATGATGAGTTTTTCAAATGCATCCAGAGTCGCTGAAGTATAGATGGTGACTGAGAGAGAAGAAGAAAAGGAAAGAATCAGAGTCTTCAAACTCCTTGCTGCAAAGCAAAGAGAAGCTGATGCTAGAGCGTTTAAGGAAGTAGAAGAAGCCAGGCTCAAAGCTGAGAAAGATGTTAGAGTTGCTGAAGTAGCAAGATTAACTCAAGAGGCTGAAGAAGAAGAAGAAGAAGAAGAAAAAGAAGAAGAAGAAGAAAGAGCTAGACAAGAGGCTTTGGTTGTCTCATCTTCTGATCTCGCCATCTTGCGTCTGGAGAAAGCCATTGGTGTCATCAGAGAAGAGCAACAAGTTTTCAAAGAGAGCATCAATCAACAGAAGGTTGTTAATGAGTCAGTTCAGAACATGCTTCAGCTGATTATGGCCAAGCTTTGAATTTCATATTCTTCTGGACCCTAGACTCTTGGGATTTCTTTTTCCTTTTGCTCTGAACCCTAGGACTTTTGTATGTTATTTTCTTTTTCTTTGTTCTATCTGATGATTGTCTTTTTTATTTTAATATAATTATTTCTTTCTCTTTTTATTTTTTGTTCACACTTTTACTTCTTTTTTCGTTTTTAGTTCTTATGTTTTTATGTTTTTCACACAAAATTACCTTTTTGATTATGACAAAAAGGGGGAGTAATAACTGAAGTAATATTTTGATTCCAATAATCAAATTCTCTGAAATAAGCTGTTACATTCTAACCAAGATAAACTTCTATTTCTGTTAGAATTTTTTTCTTTTTCAGGTATCGTGAACTCTGATTGGAATTAGAATCTGAAAATGTTAAACAAGATGTTTGTCTAACTTTCAGAATCAGAATCTCAAGAAATTAAGTTCATAATCAGGCTCTGTGAAGACTGGAATCAAACTTCTATTGGCTCTGAGAGTTCAAGATCTCAATTTTCATGATTAGCATCAAGAATCAAGACTCTGAAGATCTCAAGATCTGATTTATTGCAACAAGGGGGAGTTACCCAGACGACTCATAATCAGTATATATGATCTTCACCAAGTCTTAGATTCCGGGGGATTTTTCATGTAAAGGATAAGTATTCGCTACCCTTCCTATTTCTGAAACTTTTTCCGATTATGTACAAAATTGTGCCATCAAAATACATAGTTTTGTCATCATCAAAAAGGGGGAGATTGTTAGAACAAGATTTGGTTCTACAATAATACCTCAGAGTTTTGATGATAGCAATGAGTATGTTTGTATGAACAATTTTGGTACTCTACTGTTTGTTATTTTGATTATTTAACAAAGAGGTTATGAATCTGATGAAAGGTGTTTCTAAAACATCAGAAGAGACCAAGTTCCGCTTCTGTGCTACACAAGTTCTTATGAATAGTAACAAACCACTTCAGAAGGCTCTGAAGTTGTGACTCTAATACGCGATCAAAGAAACCAAGTTTTGAAGATCTGAAGACAGAAGTTCTGAGGAACAGTCCAGATGCTGAAGACTTATGATTCTAAAGATAAAGGGTATTGAAGACCAAGTGTTAAAGAATCTGAAGATGAAGTTCTGAAGACTCTGAAGACTTGAAGTTCTAATGACCCAATGATTATTTTCTTTCTTCTAACTCATGCTCATCAGAAGCCTCTGAAGTCCAAGAAGATAAGAAGATAACGTTAACATGGTACATGGTACAAACGAATGTTTTGCTCCACTACCATGAAAGGACAAACGCCTTGTACTATTTTGTCACCCACGATGTTCAAGCTGCTAGCTTCCTGGAATTTCCATAAATACCCTCCAACGGATATATTTTTTATTTGCTATAAATAAGTTTGAAGACCAAAGGAAAATGCTGCTAATGCGCGCTCTTACAAGAGTGTTCATTAGCATTCCTTATTCTCTTTAGTCTATTATTTTAAAAATACTGTTTACTACCAGCCTAGGTAGAAGCAAATATATTGTAAACAAACTTTGTTCAAACTGTTGTTTGATTGTGCCTTAAGGGACCAATTGGTCAGAATCCTTAAGAAGTCTAAGACTTGTGTGTCTTAGAGGGAGCTTGTGAGTCACTTGCAGTTAGCTTGTGCATTGTAATAATCTATGAGATTATCGAATTAAGACCATGTTTGATAAGGCAAAATTACCTTGGCGGGTGGACTAGATTAGCTTGATATTTTTCAAGTGAACTAGTATAAACATACCTTGTTCTTTCCTTCTTGCATCTTTAACTTTATTATCAAGAGTGAAGAAAAATTGTTTTTATTAAAGGGGATTTTCAAAGAAAAGCTTTTGTTTTTAAAACCCAATCCAAACCCCCTTTCTTGTGTTTTTCACACCTTCACATACTTTGTAGGCTTATTTTGCTATTTGAAATAGTTGTGTTTTCTTTTTTTTAAGAAACTCTAGTATTGGTCTTTGACCTCTTAGTTATGATTAATGATGACTATTTTTCTTTCCGGCCCCTAACTTAAGGTTATTCTTGTTGCACCCCAAAATTTGCCCTCTTTATTTGAGCTATAAGTTATCCAAGACGTTTATTTCGTCGTTCGAAAAAGAAGAAAAATAATAAAAAAGTTTTCATGGGTTAAGAAGATATAGTGTGAAATATGGTTTAAACAGTGGAACTACGAGGAAATTCACAAGTCTTATTCGGAAGGTGATATGAGCTTGGTTCCCGCAAGGCCCCGACTGCTTCAACGTTATCTACAACTTTCGTGTTTGGCTCAGAAACCAATTCCATGAGGAAAGTTGTCGAATTTGCAAATTACTCGAGATTTCGCAGTGAAAAATGGTGCTGAACCGCAGGTTTTCGGACAATAAAAAATTCATATCTCGCAATTCGTTCGTCCGATTCATTCGAGGTTTTAACTGAAGCTCCATGCTAATATTCCCGACATTTCATATGTTTAGGCCGTAGACCAATTATGTACCGAAAATGCCCAGCATTTTGAAGAGCGTCGTATGATTTTCAGTGAAAAGTGTGTCTTCGGGTATGTCGCGACGAGCTTGAAAATTCATAACTTCTTCGATTTTTATCGTATAAGGTCCATTCCGGTGGCATTCTCTCGGAAATTTCGTTATCTTCGATTCTTCGTCACACGTGCTAAGTCATATTTCGAGCCGAAGTTTGAGTTTTATCACGTTCTTTGAACGGTACTCGCAAAATTCTGAACAGTCGCACCAGATGAACCGATTTTTCTCGTCATTCAAACGCACATAATTTTCTCACCGTTTTTCGGATTGAGACGATTCTCGCGGCTACGAGTCACAAATTTGGTCATCTTCACAGTGATGTTCATTTTATTTCCGAATTTCGTACCGATTCACGTTTCCCCGAAAACGAGCAAAAAAGAGATACGTCGGGGGTATTTTTGACATTTCACCATTTGAACTTTATATACTTTTTTCCCTCTTTTTCTCTCATAATTCCACTTTCACTAAAAATCTCACAAACAAAAATCCAATTTTCTCTCCCTTCTCTTTAGAATCAAAACACCAAAAATTTTAACAAAAAGCTCAAGAACATGATGAAGATTCTCAAGAACACATAGCACAAAAATTGCCAAAATTCTAATTATCATTTTCTTTTTCACGTGGCCAACACCATCACCGTTCCGCCTCTGCTGCACCGTGCACCTTCTCCGGTCACCCTCCTCGGTCCGTGATCGCTTCTCCATCGACGGACCACCGCGATTCTGGCCAAGTCATCTCCCTCCGATCTCATTCGTCCGCGCGGCCTCCTCTCATCAACCTCCTCTTCTTAATTTCTTGTGGTAAGTTTCACGACATGTTTGCTTTGATACTTGATATTTGTTGAATTGAGTTTACATGATGCTTGAATGTGATAAGTAATTGATGATGCTTATGTTGAATCAATTGAAATGTGTGATGTGTTGTTGTGTTAATATGTTCATACTGCTTTTGAATTCAATCGATGCACATGAAGTATTTGCTATTTTGCTTGAGAGAAGAGCTTGATCTTACTTGTTGAGTTATATAATGTGAATTGGAATTGATTGTGTTGAGTTTAGAATGTGTAATTGCTGAATTTTGAGCGTGAAGCTTGTTGCGATGCAACTTTGGACCGTTTGGTGTGACATAAGCATGAGAATTGTTATTTGATGATGGTAGGTGAGGTTATGCATAAGTAGATAGTTGCTGAATTTTGACATTAGAGCATGTTGTTAGTGACATTTGAACATGTTTCTGACGTGAGCATGATATGATGATATTTGGTGATGTTTTTGGTAACTTTTGATGACAAGTGATAACAAGTGTTGTGTTGTGTTGCTGAATGTATTGTGTTGCTGAATTTTTCATGGAAGCTTAGTGATAACAAGTGATATACATGTTGCTTAATTCACATTATTTGGTGTTCATGAGTCATGCTAATTACGTGTTCAAGTATGCCAACTCTTGCAATTGAGAAATGATATTAATGCTTGAGTTTTACTTCACAAAAATGTTTGAGAAATATATAAATAAAGTGTGCTTAAGTTCTAATTTTTTGTGTGATTTCTAAATGTGATTTCAAGGTGTTTTAGGGACTGTTTTGAAACTCTAATAATGCAGAATTTAATTGAGTGTTGTTGATGATGTAGTCTTGATGTTCACGAATTAAACTACTGCACCACTATTTGTTTGATCGAATTGATTGTATGGAAACTTGTTTCTTGGTTGTGACTAATACTGTAAGTCTTGTGGTGTATTGATGATATTTGGAAGTGTTAAATGAGTGGATTAACGCCTTGGTTGCTACTTGTTGTTTTGTTACTTAAAACTAGTTTTTTATGTTAATTCCAACTTGTGAGTTTATATGCTATCCTATGCTAGGTGCTATGAGCCATTTCTTTGTGTCTAGGTGTGATTTCAATGATTTTTTGGGACTGGTTTTATGTCAAAATAGTGCAGCAAATCTAATGTCAATTGCCACTTGAACACTTGATTTTGTGCACAAAGTTTCACTTGCAAATGCATGTTTCTTTTATGTGAATTACCTGAAGCTTTGCAATGAGATTGAACTTGTTTTAGGAAGCTTTTGAGACTGGTTTTTGTACCTAATTATGCAGAATTTTCCTTGGTTCCATTACACTACATTTCCATTCTCATAACTCCTAAAATTTGCCATTTTCTTTCATTTTTGACATGAAAATTGATATGTTTGGTTGTTGGTTGACTTTGAGTGATTATATGGTTTGATTAAGTGCTAATAGATGTGTTAGAGGTGCTGGAATTTTTCTGTTTCACTTGTTTGGTGCGTTTCTACTTGTTTTTGAGCTTACACGCGCGGTATGTCAGCTTTTCCAATTTGGCCATAGCTTTTCATTTAGGAAGAGTTTTTGAGCATGTGAATAATGTTTTTCATACGTATTAATGTTTCCGGAGCTGTTTGTACAGTTTATTTTCGGTTTCGGCTGACTTTTTTTACCGTTTTCGCTACTGCCCCTGTTCCGAAAGTTGTGCTTCCGGGCCGATTTTGTAAATTCTAATCGCATATTTGACTTCTTTAGCACGTTTTAACCTTGCAATAAAATTTTGGTTTAATTCCGACAAGTTTATTTTTCATCGTTTTTGTCCAGTTTCGCCGTTTCGGTGTACCGTTGTGCATGTAAATACTTGTTCTGACTTTCGTAGTTTTAGTGTACATATTTGATTTGCTTTTGAATACTATCCCATGTTTCTTCTTGTTTGCTTTTGTTATGTTTTCACTTTCTATTCCGTTATTCATTTCTGGTCTAGCTTATAATTCAATAACGCAATTCCGATTGCGGTGTCTTGTTATCTCTAACGTGTGTGCTAGTATGCAAGGCAACATGGAGGCTCTGGTCGATACCCGCTCTCGTGTTCCGCTTTATTTGCGGGATACGACATTTATCCTCTCTCTGATTCGCGTTTCTACACGCATCCTTTATCATTATGCTTGCTTGTCCGGATTTCTGTTTCCCTTGCAGGTGTATGGTATTCGTTGTGCTCAATGCACACGTCGACGCGTGATTTACTTTCACCGCGTCGACCCTTCATTGCTTACGCGGATTTTAATCGGAGTGCTGACATGTTTGCTGTTGCTTTTGCTAGCTCGCTCGCGGGATCCTAGTTTCTTTGCTTTTCCTCGCTGCAGTTTACGGATCATCATCCGTTTGGTATTGATTCCGTTTCATTTTATTTTCCCGCACTCTATCGATTTTCGCATCATCCTTTAACATGAGAAGTAGGATTTAGACATGCATCTGGCCAAGCCCTCGAAAGAGGCTCTATTTTTGTTGGTGTGTTTATATTTGTGCTTTGCGGCAGGGAGTCACGGTGTAATAAGTCCTATATGGCACTCCGTTAAGTCCTCAATGAAGGCACGCGGAAAGGGTTAGTAATCAACCCCCGCCTAGTCTCATCGAGTCCGTTTGGTATGCGCACGCTACGCATCGCTCGCTTCCGAACACGCACAAGATCTTGTTATCGAGTATGTCAGGAAAAGGGTTCATGTAGCCGGACCCCCGCCTTTCCTATAGCTCGCGTTGCTCGACATTGATGCTCGCTGTACGCACGCACCGTTTTCCTTTTCGATCCGTGACGGCTTGGTTGCTGAGAGGGACTCGCTCCTCTTGTCTATGGCCCGATCATTTTCGCGAGGTCTGATGCTTGGTTGACTTGGGTTGAGTTGCTCCCCTTGGCTATGGCGGGACCGCTTTTCTATCATTCGGCCAGTGCCGTTGGTTTGTTTGCTTTACGAGCGGAGCTCGTTTGTGTGATATTATTGTTTGCTTCCCTTTTCCCTCGTAGGTTGATAGCTTAGCTTAGACATGTACCCTTTGTATGATAACATTAGGTAGCAAGCTTTCCCCCTTAGTTTAGGTTTTCCTCATGCATTCTTTAAAACACAAACCACACTCTTTAATTTTCTTTTCTTAAGAGCTTGTTATTTCCTCTCCATTCCCAAGCATAAGTCTCCAAAGGTCGAGCAGCGGAGTGTGAATGTAACTCGTTCACCTAAAAAACACAAAACAAACAGAAACTAGTTAGCCGAGCTACGGTAGCTCTGATTCTGCAAAACAGATACGTAGGCAGCGGGGTAGGGCCCGTGCGAGCACAATCTTTTCTTTTCCCTACATTCTGCATTCATTTTAGTCCAGATTAGCGTAGATTTGTTACACACCCATAGTTTTAGACACAGGCGTGGATACCATCGAGTACGATGGGCGCGAGGGGTGCTAGCACCTTCCCCTCGCGTAACCGACTCCCTTACCTTTTTTCTCTGGTCGTGAGACCGTTGTTTTGTTTTGTGGTTTGCTGGCATTCCCTTCCTTTTCAGGATAAATATGTTAGTGGCGACTCTGTTAATTTTCGCGGTAGCGACAGCTGGCGACTCTGCTGGGGAGTCTCGACCTATTACGAGTCCGGACTTAGCGAGTTGATCCTAGCGCTTGTGTGTTTATCTTTGGGTGTTTTACTGCTTTGCATATTTGACTGTTTGCATTGCATTCTATGTGCGCTTTTACTTTTCTGCATCATATTCTGGACTGTCTGGATTTCTATCTGTGGGTGGGTGTTTCAAGAGGTAAAAGGCCCAATACCCAGGTCATGAGTGATACCTTAGGAACTAGGACTAGAGTGGCCGTGACGGACAGATGGCGTATGCCTGATTGATCTGATCACGTATCCACGGGCAGAGCTTGGTGGAATGAGGCAATATCGTATGATAACGCCTACATTCGATCCTCTGTTGGCTTTTCGACCTACCCTGGCCTAGATTTACCTGTGAGTGGGGCGGGAATCAATCATTGCTTAACAGGTACATTGATGGTGACTTTAGTTCTCGTTCGTGGGTTACCGATGTTCTCGTTCGTGGGTTACCGTTGATCTTGTTCGAGTGTACTATTGGTTCCTGTTCGTGGGGTACTATGGTTCTTGTTCGAGTGGTAATCTATGTTCTATTCCAGTGTGTTGGTGACTATGGTTCTGATTCTATTGGTTATGTCCCGTGATCCACGGGGAGTTCCGAATTGGTGCCGAACCTTTGAACCTGTGCCGTATGATTTCTCGGTATCTCGGATATATCCAGTATTTGTGGTTCCCACCACTTTGCATCATTGCATATTTACTTTCCAAAAAATGATGTACAAAAAAAAAAACTAGCATACATGTTCCTTCCATTTCCAAGGAATCATATATTTAAGCCTCATGTCGAGCTCTTCCATCTCTTGCTTTCTAAAAAATCAAAACACGAGGATTCCTTGGAAATCGAATGAACATGGCATTGCACGCATATCATGCATCTCATACATTTCATGCATAACAGGTGTTCAGGATTGAGGATTTCTTATTCAGACTTTGTACTCTCACCAGACTCAGAGACTCGACTTGTTCTTATTGTTTGTTCAGATATTAGTCATGGAACAACTTTATGGGGATTTTACCGAGAAGAAAGCTCAGTCAGGGTTCTTTTTGAAGACTTGTCTTATGCTCATTTGCTTCCATGCTTGCTTTATTTGCAACTGGTTAAGCTTCATACTATGTGGGTGTCTATAAATTCTATGCTTGATGACGATGACGCTAGGTGTGAATTCTATTCTGGGGCACCTGGTCGTGATGTTAGTATCTACAAGTCTTTGAAGTTGCTTGGGGCTCCCGAATGAGGGATAAGCAAGACGTTGTCTATCTTGAGCATTGCACCATTTGCATTGCTTGAATCCCTAAAGCACTGACAAATTCCGTGTGACTTTGCCAGAATCTTCCGCCAGACAGTAATCAAGAGTGATTTGCAAAGGCACCTCTCATTCTCAAGGTTTTGCTCCACATCCTGGGTCACCTCCTCCTCGAGTTTCCTTTTTAGTAGCATTCGCTTGTCAACAAAGACGGAAAGAGAGTAAGAGAAACAAGATGATGAGAATCGTAATGCCTTATGTCCAGTGGCTTCCCTGCTTGATGGAATTGCAGTTGGTTAAGATTCGTGCTCTGAGTTTTTCTCACCACAGACTGCTCTCCAGATTCCTATGACAATACTAGGTGTTTTCCATTTTGAGGCACTTAATCATAATGCCAATCCTTACAAGGTGTTGAAGTATAAAGAGTCAAGAACTTGCTCGATACATAGATGTTTGAGTTTATGGTTTCTACTGGTCAATCCCATTTCATCTGCTGCAAGTAGAATATTTGTTCTTCCTCGAGGAAGTAACTCATGAGAATCACTTGTAATTGGTACTGCCAGAGGCTTCCTTCCCAATAACTATTGTATGTTCCAAGTAATGACTTTGATAGCCAAGTGTCAGAGGTTATTGTAGTTCGCTGATAGTAATACAAGTTCCTCCATTCATGATGGTGTTTTCTGTTTCAGCAGCTATATTTAGGGCTCCCGACCGAGGGATAAGCAAGACTCCATGTTCTTGAGTTCGCATCATTGGCAGCTCAAATCCCTAAAGCATTCAAAAACTCCAGTCGCTATATTTGGGGCTCCCGACCGAGGGATAAGCAAGACGCCTTGTATCTTGAGTTTGTGCACCACTTGCACAGCTCAAATCCCTAAAGCTGAGCACTTACAACTTCTGTATGACTTTGCCGAAATCTTCTTCCAGGAAGTGATCTAAAGTGTTCTAGCGTAACGCTTGGTGTGTTTTCCACTCTGTGGCACTTGGTTATCTGATTGAGGGCTGTCAGTCATTCAAAGACAAGGTACAAGACCTGATTTACTCAAAGGCTATCACATTTGCACCTGAAGGCTAGAATTGAAGTTCTCCTTTGACGCAACGGATCTTCTGAAGCAATAAGTCCATACAGAGAGGATCTCCTCAACGTTGGAAATTCCTAAATCATCATGCATGTTCATGTTTAAGCTTTCTTGTTTTGTTCAATACTTTTGTATGTAAAACTTGTTTATTTTTGAACTATAATCATAATGCATTGGATATGTTTGTGGGCCACCCGTTTATTGGACATCTCTAAGGAATGCGACTAACCAAGGGTTTGCTCCCCTTCCTTGTCCCAAGTGAAGACTTATTTTGAGACAGACGTCAAGGAGGTGCCAACTATAACTATACTGAGGTATGTGGGCCACCCGTTTAACCCACGGATCGCGCGGGTTCTTAACCTCTTTTTTTAGTCCATATAAATTTTGTCTCGTAGGAGTATTACCGTTTAGACCGTGAGTTATGTGGCTTAAATTTGCGGATTCATGGGCTACTTGTGGACTAATGCGGACCATATTCAGGCCATTATATAACAACCCGTTAATAATTATGGACAAGCCAACTCGAACAATTTAATATGTGGATTCATGCTGAGCGGGTTAAAAGGGGGGGGGGAGATTATGTATCCATCTCTAGCCACTTCCTTCACTCTAGAGTGGTTAACTAAAAAGAGGGGGTGAGCCTAGTGCACCACCTATGCGTTGGAGTTTGTGTCTGTGTCTATGGGTTGGATTTTCCTTTTTCCGCATAACTTCCTTCATGATTGATGATTAGTGTTAGCATAAAGACTTTAAGCTTTAATTTTTTGTTATACAAAAATAATATAAATTTACTTAGTCAAAATCTCGTTAATTAAACTTGTTTTGCAAAATTTTACATTCTTGAGATTTACACAGGAGTATGGAATCAAATTATGGAACGACTTAGTTGTAATAGAGCTTTACCTTGGCTACATTCCATTTTCTTGAGATATGTTCCCCGTGGAGAATTTTCATGGTGTAGAATATTCTTCATGTGGTGGTTCGCACTCGGTATGGGTCTTCCATGTAACAACCATTTTCTAACACCCAAATAAATACATATATACACAGAGTAATAGCATGCATATAATTAAAAAGGCGTCACATGTTGTTTTCATAGCAATGAAAACCCAAATTCAAAACATACAAACATGCATGTGATCATATTTATAAAACAATTTGAAAAATTCATGTTTCATCAATATGCATATCGTAACGGAATAATAATTTCTCAAGCATTTCAACAATTATATCCCATACTATAATCATCTACCGCAATCATAATAACATCATTATCTCATAACATGTCACGTGAATTCATACATGGGCACCTAGGCCACTTAGCAAAATACATATCCAAATACAATGTCAAAGAAGAGAAATAAACCATTATCTCAAATAACAAACATGAGTTCAAATACCCCCCAGTGTTACATGATCAGAGCATTGACTCACTACCTAAACCAAAATGAAATAACCGATAAGCTCCTCGGCTAAATCCTCGTGCAAGCAAGCTACTCGTCGGAACATGCGCGATGTCGCAATGAACATCATTCAAACAAAGGGTGAGAATTCAAATCATTATGAATATATATAATACAAAAATGAATATAGCATACAATAGCCTAAATCATCCATGACACTTCATAATTTAAATGAGTTCCATAAATATTGCACATAACACAAATCTCCAATCATCACATAAGCACACATCAATTCACAACAATCACATATCAAACAATGCGACTCAAAATGAAATTAATGTGACTCATGCATGTGGTACCATGTGAGTATCAAGCTCACTGCTCCTGATTTCATACTCAAGAACTAGAGCCACGCTTCCGATCCGGACAAGACCAAATCCCTCAAAATATGAACATATAGTTCACTGCTTCCGAATCCACAAAGGAAACAAAGCCACGCCTCTATTTTCACACTAGGATCAAAGCCAACCGGAGTTCCAACTCTCCATGAATGCATGTGCAACAAGACTCTCAATATATGCAATTAAGATTTTCACACAACCTTAATTATCCAAGCATATCATAATAATTCGCACAATTCGAATTATCCACCAAAACGTAGCACAACACACATTTATTATTAAACAAGCATTCACATAGCATGTAATGATCACATATAACATATAGCACACAAGTCAATCCATGTTATCCACTCAATTCACAAATTCACATTGTACATAACCAAAACACAAGTTTCATGTATAAGTTCATTTTCGATTCTAAACCTATCCAAACATTATTGAATAAATTACTAAAACACATGGAAATCCATCTTAAATCATATGCATACGAGATCCCAAGTCAAAGAATCAAAATCACAAAATTTGCAGTTCTGGTCGCGCTACGCGCCTAGCCTACTGCGCGACGCGCACTCGGGTTTGTAAAATGGCTCACTCAGTTTTCAATAGCACGCTACGCACCCTCTACTGCGTGACGCGCCCTCTGCGTTTTTGGGAAAAACCGGAATTTTGACAGCATTCCGAAAATTCACTTTTATCCAACCAAAGTTCATCCAAACAGCAACTAATCACATATGTAAGGTTTCTAATCATGTTTATAACCATGGGTTATAATTATAACATCATTAAACATAATTATTTCACAAAATCTCATAGATTTACACAAACCATAACATATGAATTACGAGGAATTGAGATATGAAAACTGTAACACCCCGAATATTTTGTTATTAATTTTAATTATGCATTTTTGAATTTTTTTCTATGAAGTATGAAGTGGTTAGGAATTATTGGAGTTATACTATTTTATTAGAATTAATTATTTAATTAGTATAATGAGAATAGTAGCATTGGGCTTGTTATGAGGTTGGGAGTAGCATTAATGGGGGTGTAAGTTAAGCCCATTATTATAAGTGAGAGATTAGTGAAAAAGAATAAAATAAAGGGGATTAGGAAAAAGGAAGAAAATTCTGAAAATTTGAAGAAAACGTAGAAAGAGGGAAGGGCAAGAGCTAGGGCAAAGGGAGAACCTCCATTAGTAGAGCAACTTTTGAAGAAAATTGCTAAGGTAAGGGTGGGGTTCTTACTTTCTAAGGTTTGGCATGATGATGGGTATGGTAGAGGTTAGGTGCTCATAATTTTATACTCATGTTGTGTTGAAATTGAATTTTGAGATGTTGATGAATATTGTGAATTGATGGTTGAATGATGTGCAATTGGATAGTCATAGGGTACTGTTATTAGACTTGTATAATGAAGAATTAAAAGATATGTTGAATTGGTGTGAAAGTGGGTGAATGAAATAGAGGGAAATGTTGTCAAAACTGATATTTTTGATTCTGCGTACGCTGTAACCGGGTAACAGCTCTGCTGTAACCGATTACAGCGTGGTAAAATAGACAATCTGGGCATTTTTAGGTCTTGTAACCGGGTAACAGCCCTGTTGTAACCGCTTACAGTAGAGTTTGAATAATAGCGAAGGCAGTTACGTAAAGGTGTAACCGGGTAACAGCCCTGCTGTAACCCGTTACACCTGACACTTTTTCAAAAACAATTAATTTTCTAAAATTCATAACTTTTGATCCGTAAGTCCGATTTAAGTACCGTTTGGACCGTTGGAAAGCTAAAAATATTATCTTTAATATGATTATAATTTTGAGATTTTAAGTTAATAATTTTCTGCTGTTAATTGATATTTCATGTGTCAGTGTTGCGTATAATGCCATGATTTTGGTGACAATTGATGAGAAGGTTATTGGGATGATAATTCCATAATTTGTAGAATATATTAGTATGATGAGATTGTTATTGTTGACCTGAAATGACAGGATTATTGTGTAGGCTTATGCTTTATTGTTCATGATGAATGAATGTTGTTGTATTATGATATTGTTGTGTGATGATGATAATTGTTCGCCTTGATCGGAAAATTGGTGAAGGCTTATGCCTTGATGTTTCATAATGATGTTGTTGCTGGCCTTTATTGGCAATTGTTGAAGGCTTATGCCCTGTTGTTGAGGGCTTATGCAATTGTTAAAGTGGTTTGTCCGACCTAACCTTAACCATATATCAAAAATCTATTTTCCAATAGAAAGAAGCATTAGACACTTTGAATATAAACTTAAATCATAAAACTTCAAAGTCATAAAACAACGGTAATTCGATTCATTACATAAAAGCGATTCAGGGACATCCCCCTAACATAAATATGTTTAGCTACTCATAGTAATTAAGAAAACTACAAAGGTAATTGTAAACATTACTAGAGATGAGGATTGCTTCAATCTTCAATTGCTTCCGCTCTTGAAGATCTCCCTTTTCCAAACCCTTGATTGCTCTCCTCTCCTTCGTAGAAATCTCCAATATGATCCAAGATGCCTCAATCCTTATCAGAATTAGGTTTTAGTAGTATCAGCTCATCATCCAAACATGCGAAAGGTCCAAAATATCCTTAATGAGCTCAAGCCTTTCAAAATATAAAAATTTGAATTTTGCCTCGCGCCTGCCAACACGGGCCGTGTCCCGTGACACTGGCACCCGTGTTGGCCTTCTGCCAACATCATGGATTACTTTTTCTCCCAGGCTTGCTGACACGGGCAGTGTCCTATGACACGGGCACCCGTGTCAGCCCACTGATATGCTCCCTTGGCTTCTTTTCATCCTTATCTCCTGACACGGGCAGTGTTCTATGACACGGGCACCCGTGTCAAACCACTGATTGCCCCATTCTCTTTTGTTTCCTCCTGTTTCCTGACACGGGCCGTGTCCTGTGACACTGGTACCCGTGTCAGGCCACTGTATGTGCTATATCTTCATTTTTACTTCGACTTGCATTTGTTTGGCTTTGCATTCTTCTTATGGCCTTTACCGCATAAACCTGAAACATAATTACTACCAAAACAAGCATCAAAAGCAACTATTCTACTAGAAATTACAAATAACATATAATTGAAAAATATGAAAGAACTAAATTAAAACAAAGTACAAACAAACAACCATGTTACCAAAATGACCGATTTTTATCAGATAATTGACGGAGTATAAGTAAAATTGGTGACCGATCAATGAAGATGATGATGGCCTGGAATGGCATAATTGTTGAAGGCTTATGCCTTGTTATTGCATATTTATATTGTCACACGTAGATGTCACATACATTGCATTGTTGATGGCTTATGCCTTGTTGTTGGCCTAGATTGGCAAAATATTGAGGGCTTATGCCCTGTTGTTGAAGGCTTACGCCTTGTTATTGTCCATTATTTGGCATTTTGGAGAGGGATTATACCCTGATGGTACCACATGCATATTAGGGAGTCAGTTGCATTGCATTATCATGGTTATGATATGATTAATGAATTATTTTTTGTTGATGATTAATGATGTGTTGTTGAATGATGAACATTGCTAATGTTGTATGGAGCGGTGAAATTATGTATGATTTATATCTCCTATATTATTTATCATGCATTCCTTTATATTGTAAGATATCTCACCTCTTCTGTTTGAATGTTACCTTTATGTCGGTAACGTGCAGGTAATCAGGAATGAAGGCTAGTTACCTTCAAGTAGATCGAGTCGGGATTGTCGCTCTGATACGTAACACTCGGGGGGATGAACGTTATTATTTATTATTTGTTTCTTGTTGATTTAAGTGCTTATTGAAGTATGTCTACAGCTTGAAGCTGAATTTGTTGGATTAAAATGTCATGACGTTCCTAAGATTGAATATGTGGAATTCCGCTGCGTAATTGAAAGTTGTTTCATTTTGGAGATAATATTGTTTGAAAAGTTCATTCGTTTATATGTGTTATGTATCTATTATGATTAAGATCAATTGTTTTTGTATTATTAAGAAAATGTGACATTCTGGTTTCAAAGAATTGTTTTAAGTGAAAATTTTATACTCTGATTTCTATTAATATTATGCGGGGTAAATTGGGGTGTTACAAAAACCTAAGCATACTACTATCCATATCATATTATACCATACCCACAATAATAAGTATTCTCCCACTTACCTTAGGTTAAATCCTTCTCTTCTATGGCTTCCTTCACTTTCTCCTTTTTTCTCCTCTTTCTCTTGAGCTTTCTCCTTTCTCTTGTTTCAAATGATAATTATGAGAATGACCTAATTCTCTTACTATCTTTATCTTAAGTCTTATGGGCATAGCTACACATTCACTTACTATAATAATTAGGCCCAATAGTCATTATCTCATTATTCTACTAATAGTTAAATTAGCCCAATTAGCATAATAACACACAATTAAATAATTATCACACTAAAGAATAATTAAATAATTATACTAATAATAAAATATCTATTTAAATAAATAAATAAATAAATAGAAAAATTGGGATGTTACAACTCTCCCCTACTAAAAAGATTCTCGTCCTTGAAAATTACCTCAAGTGAACAACTCCGGATACGATTCCTTCATCTTACTCTCGAGTTCCCACGTCATATTGCCATCGGCCGGTCCTCCCCAAATCACTTTTACCAAAGCGATATCCTTACCACGAAGCCTCTCCACTTCTCAATCCTCAATTCACATAGGCGGTGTTTCCACCGTCAAGTTATCCCTATCATCCATTTGAACAACATGTGATGGATGTGCAATGTACCTCCTCAATTGAGACACTTGGAACACATCATGAAGATTAGCAAGTGATAGTGGTAATGCAATCCGATACGCCACTTCACCCACTCTCTCGGAAATCTGATAAGGACCAATAAAACGCGGCGTCAACTTACGTGATTTCAAAGCCCTACCAACACCCGTTACTGGCGTAACTCGAAGAAACACATGTTCATCCTTTTTGAACTCAAGTTTTTTCCTCTTCTTATCATGGTAACTATTCTTACGACTCTGAGAAGCCTTCATCTTCTCTCGAATCATCTTAATCTTATCCGTAGTCTATTGAACTATCTCGGGTCCAATAACAACACTCTCTCCAGATTCATACCAACATAAAGGAGTCCTACACCTTCTATCATACAAAGCCTCAAAAGGTGTCATTCCAATACTCAAATGGAAACTATTGTTATACGTGAACTCGATTAACGGCAAAAAACTATCCCAAGCACCTCCTTGTTCTAAAACACAAGACCTCAAAATATCCTCAAGTGACTGAATTGTCCTCTTCGTTTGACCATCAGTTTGCGGATGATACGTCGAACTCAAACGCAACTTAGTACCAAAAGCACTTTGCAAACCTTCCCAAAATCTCGAAGTAAACCTCAGATCTCTACCAGAAACAAAACTAGACGAAACATCATGCAAACAAACAATCCTCTCGATGTATAGCTTTGCAAGTCTCTCCATCGAATAATCCATCCTCATCGAAATAAAGTGAGCAGATTTCATCAATCTATTTACAATAACCCAAATCGCCTCACAATTACTCGAAGTTCTCGGCAAACCCAAAACGAAATCCATAGCGATACTATTCCACTTCCACTCAGGAATAGATAACGGTTGCATCAAACCAGACGGTTTATGATGTTCAATATTTGACTTCTGACAAGTCAAACAAGAATACACAAATTCCGCAATATCCTTCTTCATACCTTGCCACCAAAATAACTTTCTCAAATCTTGATACATCTTAGTAGCTCCAGGGTGAATACTCAAACCACTTCATGTCCTTCATCCAAAATTCTCTTCTTCAAGTCCGCTACATCCGGAATACAAACTCGATCACGACATCTCATGACACCATTCTCATCAATCCGAAAATCACCGCCCTTTCCTTGATTTTATCAATGTCATCTTGTCAACCCATTTCAAATTTGATTTTTGACCTTCTCGAATCTCACCAAGAATACCACAAATAAGCTTTAACATATTGTGATCACTATACATATCAAATCTCGACTCAAACAAATAATGCCTCCAAAGTTTCAAAACAAAAACAACGGCGGCCAACTCTATATCATGTGTCGGATAATTCTTCTCATGAATTTTAAGTTGCCTTGAAGCATAAGCTACCACTTGTCTATTATGCATTAACACACCTCCTAAACCCATCAAAGAAGCATCACAATACACAACAAACGATTCCAACGGATCCGGAAAAATCAAAATAGGAGTGGTTGTCAACCTTCTCTTAAGCTCTTGAAAATTAGCTTCACATTACGAAGTCCAAATAAAATCTTGACCCTTCCTAGTCAATTGCGTCAACGGCAAAGATAACTTAGAAAATATCTCAATGAACTTTCGGTAATAACCAGACAAACCAAGAAAACTTTTAATTTCAAAAACATATTTTGGAGCTTCCCATTGAGATACAGCTTCAATCTTCGACAGATCAACAAAAATACCTCCACTAAAAATCACATGCCCAAGGAAACTCACTTCCTTCAACAAAACTCGCACTTCGAAAGCTTAGCATACAATTTCTTCAACACCGATAACACAATCCTCAAATGCTCAGCATGATCATCTTCACTCTTAGAATAGATTAAAATATCATCGATAAATACAACTACAAACTTATCCAGATACTCATGAAAGATCATGTTCATATATTCCATAAACACACCAGGTGCATTGGTCACACCAAAAGGCATAACAGAATACTCATAACGTCCATACCTCGTTCAAAAAGCAGTTTTCTGAATATCCTCAGCCTTCATAC
Source organism: Vicia villosa (assembly GCF_029867415.1). Lineage (NCBI taxonomy): Eukaryota > Viridiplantae > Streptophyta > Magnoliopsida > Fabales > Fabaceae > Vicia > Vicia villosa. Next base: position 107,050,243 of record NC_081183.1, read on the forward strand.
AAATCTGTTGATACCCAGATCTTAAATCTATCTTACTGAAAACACGTGCACCCACTAAGTGATCCATCAAATCATCAATCCTCGGAAGTGGATACTTGTTCTTAATCGTCACCTTGTTCAGTTGTCTATAATCAACACAAAGTCGCATAAAACCTTCCTTCTTCTTAACCAATAAAACAGGCGCACCCCACAGTGACATACTCGGACGAATAAACTTCTTCTCAAGTAAATCCTCAAGTTGACTCTTCAACTATTTCAACTCAGAAGTTGACATCCGATACGGAGCCATCGATTCAGGACTAGTTCCGGGAACTAAATCAATCGTAAACTCCACTCCATGTTCCGACGGTAAATCACTTACATCTTCAGGAAATACCTCCGCAAACTCACGAACTATTGGCAATTCCTCAATTATTCTCTTCTCAAGGACATCCAAGGTTGCCAACAACATAAACACTGTCGCACCATCTTGCACCGACTCATCCAGTTGCTTGGCAGATAAAAACAATTCTTCCTTAACATCCGTTTTAGGAAAAATAACCATCTTATCAAAACAGTTGATATATACATGATTAAACTCCAACCAGTTCATACCCAAAATCACATCAAGTTGCCTTAATGGAAGACAAACTAAATCAATTCTGAAATCTCTACCAAAGATACTCAATGGACAATTCAAACACACAAAAGAAGTAGACACTGAACCCATAGCAGGAGTATCAATAACCATGCTTCTATGCGTATCAGACAAAACAAGATCCAATCTCGTAGCAAAATCCAACGAAATGAAAGAATACATTGCACCGATATCAATAATAGCAATCAAAGGTGTACCATTAATAAAGCACGTACCTCAGATTAGCCTATCCTCAGCAGTGGTCTTAGAACCAGACAATGTAAACACCTTTCCCTTCGCTTGCTCCTTCTTTGGTTTGTCAACCTTGGTAATAATGTGTCCTTGCTCACCATAATTGTAGCAAGTCACACCCGAACCAACTCTACAGTCCACAGCCTTGTGACCCGGCTTGTCACACTTGAAACACTTTCCAGAATTATTGTTGCATTCATTAGCTCGATGTCCTTCGACACCACACTTGTAGCACTTAACTGGAGTACTAGCTCCTCCCCCACTTGGCTTCCCGCCATAACCAGATTTCTGCTTCTTCTTCTTATCATCATACGATTTCCCACGGTATTGTCCTTTCCTTTTCCCATCATTTGAAGACTTGTAGTGAGAAGCACTCTCCCTATTATCCTCATCATAAATCTAACTCTTGTTAACCAACTCCGCAAAACGAGTAATTTGTTGGTAACCAATAGCCTTCTTGATATCATGCCTCAAACTATTCACAAACTTCAAACACTTAGATCTCTATGCATTCATAGTATTGTAATGAGGATAATACTTGATCAACTCTTAGAATTGTGTAGCATACTCCACCACCGTTCCATTCCCTTGCTTCAATTCCAGAAATTCCACCTCTTTCTTTCCACGTACATCTTCCGAAAAATAGTTTCTAAAAATGCATCACGGAAAAGAGCCTAAGGAAATTCCATGCCTTCCTCGTCAAACCTCTACACAGTGTTACTCCACCAATCTTCAGCTTCCTTCTCTAGCATGTGAGAGTCAAACTGCACCTTCTGCACATCGGTATAATTCATGACTCAAAAGATCTTCCCGATCGCTTTCAACCATTCTTGTGCCTTGTCAGGTTCATGCTCTCCTTCAAATATCGGCGGATTATTCTTTCTGAAATCTCCCAAAGCATGGAATTCATTTTCTTCTCCATTACCAACATTCGCATGTGGCTCTTGCCCATTAGCACCAGCTAACCTTGTCAATGCTTCCACAATAGCGTCGCCATTCGTTCCCGAAACCATTGTCCTACGACAACCAACAACCAAACAGATAAATAGTATTGATCGTTTCAGATACACAAATCTAATACAATTGGGAATAAAAGACATTAATAACCTTGACCAACTGGTCAACCATGCTCTAATACCACTAATGTAACACCCCTTTTATAACACCCAAATAAATACATATATTTATAGAGTAATAACATGCATATAATTAAAAGGGTGTCACATGTTGTTTTCATAGCAATGAAAACCCAAATTTAAAACATACAAACATGCACCTGATCATATTTATAACACAATTTGAAAACTTCATGTATCATCAATATGCATATCGCAACGGACTAATAATTTCTCAAGCATTTCAACAATAATATCTCATACTATAATCATCAACCACAATCATAATAACATCATTATCTCATAACATGTCACATGAATTCAACACATGGGTGTAACACCCCATTTCTACCCGGTAATTATAACGAAAATCAGAATTTAAAAATTATAACAAACCAACGGGATGTCACACATCACAAAAATATAAATCATAAAATAACCTGCTCATTTTATTTCAATAGATACGTAACACTTATATTCAAATGAACCAGAATAAAACTTCCTTAAATGTCAAACTTCGCATTTTAATACATAGCGGAAAAATATTCGTATTCATGTTATCAAAACATTTTACATCCAACTATAACAACCAAACATTCATCCCTTCCCGAGTGTTGTATATCAGAACATGACCCGACTTGAAGTAAATAGCGGAAGATTAACATCTTCCAAGCCACT
>NC_081183.1:107353003-107482348 GCF_029867415.1 Vicia villosa
AACAGAATCAGAACTTCTAATTGATCATTATCAGAACTTCTTATAAAAACATAATCCCAACACATTTCAGAACTTAGTCATACATAAGACCTTCTCATCTTCTCATTCTGGGCATAAATCCATACTGATATTCTTCAGAATGAACTTAAATCTATCTTCAGCAAGGGGTTTTGTAAAGATATCAGCCCATTGATGGTCTATATCCACGAAGTTTAAAGAGAGAACACCCTTTTGAACATAGTCCCGAATAAAATGATGTTTAATCTCAATATGTTTAGCTTTGGAATGCAAGATAGGATTCTTAGATAAACATATGGCAGAAGTATTATCACAGAAGATAGGAATGTTACTCTCATATATTTGATAATCTTCTAGCTGACTCTTCATCTAGAGCATTTGTGTGCTACAACCAGCAGCAGCAACATATTCTGCTTCTGTTGTTGAGAGGGAAATGGTAGCTTGCTTCTTGCTGTACCAGGAGATCAAGTGACTTCCAAGAAATTGACAACTTCCTGAAGTACTCTTCCTTTCAATTCTATCTCCAGCTTAATCAACATCACAAAATCCTACTAAGTTGTATTCTTTAGATCTTCTGTAGACTAAACCAACATTAGTAGTACCTTTCAGATACCTTAGAATTCTCTTAACAACAGTTAAGTGAGATTCTCTAGGATCTGATTGGAATCTAGCGCACAAACAAACACTGAATAGAATGTCAAGTCTAGAAGCAGTTAAATATAGAAGAGATCCAATCATGCCTCTGTACAACTTCTGATCTACCTTCTTACTTACCTCATCCTTACCTAGAACACACGTTGGATGCATAGGAGTTTTGGCTTCTTTGCTTTCAGAAAGATTAAACTTCTTCAAAAGTTCTTTCACATACTTCGTTTGATGAACATAAGTTCCATCAGAAGTTTGATTGATTTGAATCCCTAGAAAATACTTGAGTTCTCCCATCATACTCATTTCAAATTCAGCCTGCATAAACTTAGCAAACTCCTTTCCAAGTGAAGCATTAGATGTTCCAAAAATAATATCATCAACATAAATTTGACAAATTAAAATGTCCTTCTTAGAAGTTTTACAGAAGAGAGTCGTATCCACTTGTCCTCTAGTGAAACCATTGTTCAGAAGGAAAGAACTTAATCTTTCATACATGCTCTAGGAGCTTGCTTCAACCCATACAATGATTTCTTAAGTTTGAAAACATGTTATGGAGACTTAGAGTCTTCAAAACCAGGAGGTTGGTGGACATAGACTTCCTCATCTATATAGCCATTTAAGAAGGTACTCTTAACATCCATCTGATATAGAATGATGTTAAGTTGAGTGGTGTCGCACGCTCGGGAAATGAGACAGAGTCGCCACCAATATATTTATCCCAAAGAGGGAAAGGAATACCATAAAACCTAGAATAAAGAAAGGATAAGAAAAGGTTTTGCAACCAAAGATCGGGTAAGAAGTCGGTTACGCAAGGGGAAGGTATTAGCACCCCTCACGTCTGTGGTACTCCACAGGATCCACTTATGTTTGTTCTATTCTAAAGGTGTATAAATCTAAAGCTTAATTACTAAGGAAATGCATGCAAAGGAAAGAAGAAGAAACACAGGGAAAATAAGGATTATAAATAGTTGTGCTCGCTTAGGCCCCGCGACCTAATGCCTACGTATCCTTTTCAGGAATTAGAGCGCCGTAGTTCGGCTCACATGTTTTTGTTTGTTTTTGTGTTTTTTAGTTGAACAGTTACATTCGCACTCCGCTGCTCGACCTCTGGAGTCTTAAGCTGGGAATGAAGCGGAAATAACGTGTCCAATTAGGAGAAAGAATGCCCTGAAGGCAAGAGAAAGAATGCCTCGGAGGCAAGAGAGAGAAGAGAGAATATTGGTTTGTGTTTTTTAGGGTAATTCCATGATGAACAAAACCCAATACAAGGTTTCGCACCACTTCATTACTTTGTTTAGGTCTGAGCCTTTATTAAGTATTTTAGATGTTTTTGATTGGTGATTTTTAAGGGGAATTAATCTGCGAGTTGAATCACATAAGAGTGTATAATGGTAGAGAAACAGATTAGGGAATGAATCCCACTCATTTCTCTATATAGTGATCGAGAAACAGATTAGGGAATGAATCCCACTCATTTCTCTACACTAAGTGATTGAGAAACAGATTAGGGAATAAATCTCACTCATTTCTCTATATAGTGATCGAGAAACAGATTAGGGAAATGAATCTCACTCATTTCTCTACACTAAGTGATTGAGAAACAGATTAGGGAATAAATTCCACTCATTTCTCTCCCACTTTTAGTGAAGTGTGATTCGCCTCTTCCTTTATTAAATGTTTTAAAGTTGAAAAGAAAAGGAAAAGCAAACTAGCCTAAAATGAATAACTAGCCTAATGTTTAAAAGGGAATTTCTAGATCCTAATGTTATCATGGTTTCTACCTAAAGTTAAGGATTTAAGGAAACATGGAAATTAAAGTCACAATTAGAAGTCAAAAATTAAGAATGATACGATGGTACAAAACTAATACAAACATATAGGTACAAGTAAAAAATATAGTAAAAATGGACCAAAAATACTACTATTTTTTTATAAGGTTTTTTATGTGACAAAAAAAAACAAGAATTCTAAACAAGCACAAGAATTAAAATAAAAGCTTAAACTAATTTTTTTTGTGATTATTTTCTAAGTCAAAAATTGGATTAAAGGTCTAAAAAAAAAATAAGAAAAGTCAGCATTTTTTATTACTAAAAGAAATGGTGAAAAACTAAGTAGGACATGAATTTAATCAATTGAAAATAAAAGGAAACAGGGGGTGTCAAATGAACTATATGGTGAAAAACCAAAAGGGGCGCAGGGCCCAGAAGCCTGAGCCCAACAGAATTGTTTTTGTTACAGCTTTTATTTGCCAAAAGACAATGGGCCAAATGAGGGTGCAAAGGGGAAAATTATACCCTGTACCCCTGCTTTTATCCCAATACCCCTACCAAAAAAAATTTAGGACAAAATTACCCCTGTATAAATAGTGAAAATTACCCAAATTTTCACTTTTCACTCATTTTCACGTTTTGGAATTTTCTTGCCCAAAACCGGATAACCCAGCCATCAGAGTTCCGGTTTAGCAGACTTGGAGAAAGTAAGTTTTTTAAAAAAATATCTCAGCCGGATAACCCAGCTATGGGGTTTCCGGTTCATTTTTTTTCCTTTTACATAGCCGGATAACCCATTGATGGGGTTTCCGGTTCACTTACGTCTCAGCCGGATAACCCAACAAGGGGATTTCCGGTTCTTCTGGTCCTTAGCCGGATAACCCAGTCTTTGGGTATCCGGTTCCTATTTTTTTTTTGTTTTTTTTTAATATCATTTTATTTAATTGTTAACTATTTTATTTTTTGTTTTTTAGTGGTTCGAAGAAGAGGAGGTGCGATCGACGGAATGCGTCAAAGAGGAAGACAACGTCGAGAGGCTGATGGCGAGGGAGCTGCTCCTGAGGTTGATCCGCAGCATCCGGCATTTCCCGGAGGACCTACGGATACATCATTATTGGTTAGATATCAGAGGCACGTTGCATATCATTTATGGTTGGGCGAGGTACGTAAATATTTTCTTAAATGTTTTTTTAAATTACATGTACTTATATATTAACATATATTACAAATTATTTTCAGGAGAGACGACCAAAGCCGACCTTAAAGGTTGCTGCACATGGCAGCAAATTAATAGGATGGGTTCCGGCAATGCTCCCAAGGCAGATGGAAAATTGGTTAGTTGCATCTGGCCTTTCATCTTTGCAGCATACTAGTTTGTTGAGGGTAGATACGCATCTATTATCTGCTTTTGTTGAGAGATGACATCCTGAAACATCGTCATTTTGATGATATCTGTTTGTATCGGGGTGGTTTGAAGTGGTTTGGTACTGTAGTTCTATATTTACCTGACAGATGCTTGCGTCAGTTTGGATACAGACAGTACATACCGACTGCTCCTCCTAATGTAGACACACTTGATGTGGATGTTGAGTGGGCTACATATAGGCAGAGTGTGTTGCAGGTGACCCGATCCCACGATGATCCCCCAGCTGCGTTTGCCACCATACCATATGAGACAGACGATGATTATTTGGCGTGGTATTATACGGTGTCACATCCTATATTGAGAGCACCAAGAGGTGATCAGCCGATGGAGGTACCAGTGCCTGTCTATGACGAAGGACCGTCAGACCCGAGATTATCATATATATCTCATGAGCTTCATCATTACTTACAGCGTCATCAGGCTGTTCCTGAAGACGAACAGTTTCTGGAGATATTTAGAGCACTCAGACTTGCACAGGGCGGACCATTACCTAGGGAAGGTCCAATTACTTATGACCATGAGTCTGATTGATGTCACATTTTATGTTTATATTTATGTTTTAGTTTGAGACTTATGTATTGTTATGAGACTTGTAGACGTCTGTGTTATTATAAGACTTATAGTTTGAGATTAATTATTTATAATCCATTTGGCAACATATTAAAATCCAATAGTACTAATGTTGTAATATCATAAAATCAATCTAAGCTGACATGTTTTGGTAGTATAGGCATTAGCCGTTGCCAATGTTGTAACCGCCCGGCAAATCCTACCATCCAAGAAGTTGCATCTTTTGTGCGATATTTCGTCCAATCAGTTGTGACAGGTGGCAACGGGAATCCTTCATTCATGTTTACCTGCACATAAAATAAATATCAGAAAAACACGAATAGGGATTGAATGTACGAAAAATGTGTTTCTAACTACCTGAACCCAATGATTTCCATTGACAAAGCCGATACAGTAAATGGATGCATTAGGTGAATGTGCACTCGTCATAGGAAAGTAACTCAAACTAAGGTGACCTAAAGAGACGAGAACAACATTATACCGATTAGCTATTACATAGCCCAACTCAGGTAACGTCATCCATTTATTTGGTGGTTGTTGACCTAAATTTTCTATCACCAACGATGATCTCACTGTTGGAAGGCGTTGACCAAATAAATCCTCATACAACTTGCTTCTAGGACCTATAATCTCTTTCTCCAAATCCCGACGAACCATTGACCATCCATCTGTGCCATAACCATGCAAAGATGCAATGGCTCTAAAACCACAATTTCCATCATCCATTACATCAACAATGTCATCAATAAATGGTCTGATGTAATCTGGAAATTGTACAATGTATTTATCAAATTCTCTATTTTTTGAGGTTTGAGATAGTTGTGAATATAACCTCTTTGAAGATTTTTGAGAACTCAAATGTGATTGATCAACATACTCATATCCTGAAGGATCACGATAAACATCATATCCCACAGGTCTCTTCCCTTTTTTCTTAACCCCTCCTTTGGTTTTAATTTTTTCAGGCGGTGGACACATCTTTGTTGTAGTTGGATAAGCAATCTCACACACTCTGCTTTTTAATGCTCTTTTTCCGACAACATCTAATGACCTCCACATTTTCCAAATTTCATCGATTGCATTTGTCATGTCTATTTCTGATCCATCATCTGCATCTATATCTTGATTTCCTTTCATACTTAGTTTCCTCCAATGAATATGAATAGCCTCAATTGGTATCGCATCACCACTCAATGTATATCTCCCTAACTCACAAGCACATGGTAACCCATATACTTTTCTATGAGTACATCCGCACTTTTGCGTATCGGTACCCACCATGTCAATCCTCAACCACTCTTCAGCAATCTGCCTCAATGCAGCTCTTGATACTGAACCACGCAAATTTGAATAAAAAGGACTAGTATGTGCATGCTCAACTTCATAAAAACTCTTCTGAAATGAAGCTCTAATGTTGCCCACTTGTATCTTGATGTTGTCATTCATAGCCTCCCAACATTTGCATAAATCACCTAAGCTATTCTCTAACATTTACTTAAGTTTCCAATGCGCAGACTCCACCCTTAAAATAAAAAAAAACAACTAATTATCTGTAATATTAATATAAAGAAACAATGTCGATAAAATCACATAAACATACCTATTTGTTGTTGTGTTGCCCAAATGTAACACTTGATTGATCCATGCTTCGACAAATCGATGTCTGTGCGGTGTCAACCACGTGTCATTCACATAATCAATAAAACCTTTGGAGTCAACACATGCATCCTTAAGTTGTTTCAACCGTTGATGGTACTCCATCTCATCACTAGCCTTTATCAGTTCAAACCACATTTTCTCCACTGTTTCTCGCATATCATCCACAACATGTTCCTTACACTTTGATTTCACGTTTTTGTTGATGTGTAATCGGCAAAGCAAATTAGCTGTCTTTGGAAATATTGTTTCAATGGCTTTCATTAAAGCAAGATCTCTATCAGTCAAGATTACTTGAGGACAATTATCCTGCTTGATAAACAACTGTTTCAACTTATCCAATACCCAACAAAAAGTCTCTGTCTGCTCAGATTCCATATAGGCAAATGCAACAGCAAATGTTAATTTAGTTGATGTCATACCAACTATTTCAAACAACGGTTGCCTGTACTTGTTTGTCTTGTATGTGCAGTCCATAATCAATACAATAGGAAACATATTCAACAACTTCACTGATTCTGGATGTGCCCAAAAAATATCTCTCACAATTTCTGACTCATCCTTTTTCCTACTCCAGTAAACATAACCTGATTCTTCAACCAACTTGAGCAATTGTTGCATTTCTGTTCTAGGACCCCTTATGTCTTTTTGTATCTTACTCTTATGTTTGTATATTTGCGTGATCCGAGTGACATTCTCCGGGTCACGCTCTTGCAATGACAATAATATGTGTCTTGGTGGAACATGGCGTTTTGTCAAATCAACAATATGTTGCTTATCATCTGTATTTAGTCGACTTACGAAAGCATGACCTTCAAATCTATCAGGTAACCCGTGGTTGTGTACTCCGCATTTTACATCGATCTTCCATCCAGAACCATCTTTCGACGGTGTTGACCTAATTTTGAAAGGACAACCACATCTCTTACTAGCACTCTGGGTTTCGCTATCTGTTTTTTTGTATTTTCCACCTCTATCACAACCAAATATTAATTTATCACTTCTTCCTCGCTTGCCTGTTTTGATATCTGAACGAGCTATTATAACTGTTACTTTATTCCTGATTCCAACGTCCTTAATCCAACTTATCGCCTCTTCTCTTGTAGCAAATTTTTGACCAGTTACAAAAACATCAGTTGTATCCACACATGTTTGAGTTACATCGCATTTCTTCAAAGGAGGATCCACACCTAAATATATATATATATATATATATATATATATATATATATATAATTAATTTAGTTTCATATATAATTAAAAAAAAATAAAAAGTTAAAATTAAAGTAATTTAAAAAAAAAGGAAAAAATTAAAAAAAACAAGAACCGGAATACCCACAAAGGGGATATCCGGTTGGGAAAACTTGAAATTTAACAAACCGGAATACCCATACATGGGATATCCGGTTGGTAAAAGCTGAAATAAAACAAACCGGAATACCCATCCCTGGGATATCCGGTTGATGAAAGTTTTAAAAAAACAAACCGGAAAACTGCATGTCTGGTTATCCGGTTCAGACGACGTAACAATCTTCTTTTCACTCTTTACCGTCCGTACAAACAGTAACAATGAAAAAATAAAAAAAAATTTAAAAATTAAAAGTAAAAAAAGGATAAAATTGGAATTTTTAAAAAATTGTCGGGGTATTGGGATAAACGTAGGGGTACAGGGTATAATTTTCTGCAAAGGGTAAAACGGCCCATGTACGATTTTATTGTTTGATCCAATTTATTGTCTTAATCAGAATAATAATTACAATAAAAAACAATTAAATGAATAAAATAGAAATTAGAAAGGAATTAGGGTTGTGTGTCAATCGACCTTCTCTCACTCAGACTCTCTCGTTCTCACATTTTCGCCGGAAATCGCTTCCGCCGCGCCGGAGGCGGCGGAGCATGACGTTACACTTAATAACATATAAAATCATGACCTCTGTTTCCATCTGAACCCTACCCCGACCTCAATTTCACAGATAGAACACTCTAATCGCCGCAGATAGACAAGGGGAAATATGAACCCTAAGTTCTTAGTATCAACGATTTGCAAAAACGCACGGGATTCAGGAAATTTAAAGAAGGGCGAAGGATGGACTAGCATCAGCAATGATAAAGCATTAAGAACACGCAAGAAGGAGAGTTCTGAAGATTTACCTGAAGTGCCGAGATATTTTGAGTTGAGAAAACCAGAGATGATCCAAGCCTGCACGCAATTGAAAGCGAGTAATCTTCAGGTGAACTATTAATCTCTCGGTTCTTTCTGTTCACTTCTTCTTCTTCGCTTTCTTTTTCTGGAATTCTGAGATTTATGCCGTTGCTTGTGTGTTGAGTGAGAGTTGTCGTGTGGAGAGTCACGGTGAGGTGGTAGAGACGAAGAAGAGTGGTTTAGCACACCTTCACTCAGAGTTCAAGGGAGGAACTCTGAGTGAGGCTTGTGGTTGTGCTCTAATGGTGGTGAGGGTGGAAGACGAGCGTGGATGTGATGGAGAAGAGAGGTTGCCAAAGTGAAGGTTGGTGGATTCTGAGTGAGAGTGAGAAAGATGAAGATGAAGTGAGATTGATGAATAGAGCATGAAGAAAGTGGTGGGTGAAGAATGGTTGAAGCCAGAGAGAGTGAAGTCGTGGAAGGGAAGGGTGATTGAAGAAGTGAATTGTGGAGAAAGTTATCTTTTATAGCAGTGAGGAAAATCGATTCTGCAGGTTAGTTATTTCTCACTTTTTCGATTCTCTATTGCTTCTGCTTGATAACTGTTTCTTTTCTTCTTCCCCTTTTCTGTTAGTTTCTGTTAACTCTGTTAGGATATCCGGAGTTAGTTACTCAGAATTCTGTTATAAGGTGGTTAGTGACAGTTAGGAAATAGTTAGTTATGATCAGTTAGGTGGTTGAGAATTGGTTAGGAATTTGTTGGTTCTGTTATGTGGGTTTGTTACAACTGTTAGGAGAGTTAGTTACAGTGTGAATGAGGTAGGAAAGTGGAGGTTAGTAAATGGCTGGTAATGTAAGTTAGTTGCAATTAGTTTCTGTTATGACAGTTGGGTTATGGATTCCTGTTTGGTTTAATTAGTAAAAGGGTAACAAACTGTTAGTCTTTCTAGAAGGTTAGTTAGTTCGAAACTGTTAGTGTTAGAAAACTGTTAGGAAATAGGTTACATGGTTAGGAATCGGAGAGTTAAAAATGTGGTGAGGTTTATGTATGCAAGGCTGTATGAAGGCATATTTTTGGAACTGGTTTAGCGTATGTGTATGGTCGTGCATTCTGATTTTTATACAGGGCTGCAGCTAGAACTTAAGGAATTTCTTTCTTCTGATTTCTTGTTGATAACTTGCTGTCCAATTCCGTTTTGAACTGAATACGGCTTGCTGGCTTTGATTATGCAGGACAGGATTGTGGGTTTTATTTGAGCTTCTATTCATGACTGCAGAATTGGTCGGAATAGTGCAGCAATTAACTTGCAGCAGATACATTGGTGAGGATGGGCAGAAGATGATCTATGGAAGCTTGAAGGAACATACTCATGGTGAAGTTTAGGGTTAGGAACACCAATGGATTGAATTTGGTTTTGTAATATACTGTAATGGTGACACATTATGGATGTAACAGGATTTGAAATGTAATGATCTTTTTATGGTTTGTAACATGTTCATTATGGAAGTTCAAAGCAACATGGAATAACAATGACAATCATGGAGAATTGAATGTAAACATGAAGGGATTTGGACTATTTTGGTGTGAATTTGTAATGAACAATTTGTAATAAACAATTGGAATTTTCTTGTGTGTATAAAGTATAATTGTAATGGCCCTTTGAGCTTGAAATTGTATATGGTGACATATTATGGATACAATGAGATTGGTTCTTGGATTAGAATCATGTCGGTATTGAAAGTGGATGATGAATTTGTTCTCGAAATCGTGATGAATTCTGAACGAACTTTGAATAATATACTCAAAACGTCTAACTCTCTTTATAATTTACAACATGAGTTCCTAATGAGATTCCAATGTATTGTCAAATCAAAATGGATGAATATAATCTCTTAAAGAAAGAATATACTTCTCGACCCGTGAAAACACCTGATCATCGATCCACGAGATAAGTCCAACAACCCAACTGATCACTAATTATTCAAGGAAACAAGCTCCAAGCCAAGAATTTCATTTAGTTGCTCATATACATGAATCATGAAGTCCATCTAGCTAAATATCACATACCACCTGCTTCTTTATTTATGACACATAGACGAATAAATAAACCTCATTATGATATTCCTCCGAACTCTTTATCATTATACATGATAGGGAAATAAACCCTGATCCATAATCCAGGGGAACTTCAGTTGAAGCAAACTTACAAAAGATAATGAAACCCTAATTTTCATGACCAATGATCCAATGTCGGGCCCTATTGTTGGATGAATGCATGATATGTTGGATGACCTAATGGAAGTATGCAGATGAATGTAATGTTTAAACCAGTTATAAATAAATTAGGATGGGCAAATTTTCGGGTGCAACAAGTGGCAAAAGAAATTAATAAGCGAATAGACTCTAACCTGGCCACTGGTGCAAAGGTTTCTATATAGTCAATACCTTCTTGCTGACTATAACCCTGAGCCACCAATCTGGCTTTGTTTCTTACCACTTCTCCCTTCTCACTTAGCTTATTTAGGAACTCCCACTTTGTACAAATGATGTTAAATCCTTTTGGTCTAGGAACCAGATCCCATACATCATTCCTTGTAAACTGATTCAGTTCTTCTTGCATGGCAATTATCCAGTCTGGATCTTCTAGAGCTTGATCAACAGAAGTTGGCTCGATCAAAGAGACAAGACCTAATTGACATTCTGCATTGTTCTTAAGGAATGCTCTTGTTCTGATAGGATCATCTTTCTTTCCAAGGATCACATCTTCTGAGTGAGCTGAGGTGAGTCTAAAAGATCTTCTGACTGTTGGCTCTTCAGAAATCCTGAGATTCTCTAAAGATGCAGCAACTTGATCTTCTGATCCTTTGCTTATGAGACTTTCAGCTTCTGAAACTTTACTTCTTGGTACTTCAGCTTCTGATATATCAATATCTATATCTGCAAAATTCTCAAACTGCTTTGGCTTTTCAAGACCAAGCTTATCATCAAATCTAATATTGATTGATTCTTCTACAACCAATGTTTCAGTATTGTATACTCTGTAGCCTTTGGAGCGTTCAGAATATCCAAGAAGGAAACATTTTTGTGCCTTAGAATCAAACTTACCAAGATGATCTTTAGTATTTAGAATAAAACAAACACATCCAAAAGGATGAAAATATGAAATGTTGGGCTTTCTGTTCTTCCACAATTCATAAGGAGTCTTATTTAGAATAGGTCTTATAGAGATTCTATTCTGAATATAACATGCAGTGTTTATTGCTTCTGCCCAGAAGTGCTTAGCCATATTGGTTTCATTGATCATGGTTCTGGCCATATCTTGTAGAGTCCTATTCTTTCGCTCTACAACTCCATTTTGCTGTGGAGTTCTAGGGCAAGAGAAATCATGGGCAATGCCATTTTCTTTGAAGAACTCCTCAAAGAATCTGTTCTCAAATTCACCACCATGATCACTTCTGACCTTTATGATTTTACACTCCTTCTCAGATTGAATCTGAGTGCAGAATTCAAAGAACACTGAATGAGACTCATCCTTGTGTTTTAAGAACTTTACCCATGTCCAGCGGCTATAATCATCTACGATGACTAATCCATATTTCTTCCCTCTGACAGATGCTGTTTTGACTGGTCCAAACAGATCAATGTGCAGAAGTTCCAACGGCCTAGAGGAAGAGACAACATTCTTAGATTTGAATGCAGGTTTGGAGAACTTGCCCTTCTGACATACTTCACAAAGAGCACCTGATTTGTATTTCAGATTTGGGAGTCCTCTGGCCAGATTTAGTTTGTTAATCTGAGAAATCTTTCTCAAACTAGCATGTCCTAATCTTCTGTGCCAGACCCATTGCTCTTCATAAACAGACATAAGGCATGTCACATTCTGCTTCTCAAGATCATATAGATCAATCTTATAAATGTTGTTCTTTCTCTTGCCTGTAAATAGGATTGAGCCATCCTTCTGACTTACAGCCTTGCAAGACTTTTGATTGAAGATTATATCATAACCATTGTCACTTAATTGACTTATGGACAATAAGTTATACGTTAATCCTTCTACAAGAAGTACATTAGTTATGGAAGGAGAGTTACCAATACTTATGGTTCCAGAGCCAGTAATCTTGCCCTTCTGATCTCCTCCAAACTTTACTTCTCCACCAGACTTAAGCACCAGGTCTTGGAACATAGACCTTCTTCCCGTCATGTGTCGCGAGCACCCAGAGTCCAGGTACCATGACATTTTGTGCTTTGTCTTCTTTGCTGCCAAGGATATCTGCAACAGAAATTATATTCTCCTTAGGTACCCACAATTTCTTGGGTCCTTTCTTGTTAGTTTTCCTCATGTTCTGATTGAACTTGGGTTTAGCATAATAATTAACAGGAGGGACAGCATGATATTCTTTAGGTTTGGTAGCATGATATCTTTTAGGTTGTGTCACATGCTTCTTGGTGTGTGTAGTATGAAAGCTTTGTGCATGTGAAGTGAGCCTAATATCATGTGAGTGGCCATATTTGAACTGCTCATACAATGGCTTGTATGTGATTTTCATATCATCAACAGGTTCAAATTTACGTGGGGTATCACCCTCATAGCCAACGCCAATCCTTTTGTTTCCAGAAACTCCATATATCATAGAAGCAAGGTGACTTCTGCCAATACTTCTAGATAGAAACTTTCTGAAGCTCGAGTCATATTCTTTCAGAATATGATTGAGGCTAGGAATTGATTTTTCTGATTCAGAAGGAGATCCAATGTCTTTGGATAATTTTAAAACTTTTTCCTTCAGTCCAGAATTTTCCACTTCCAGCTTCTTAGTTTCAGATTCAAATAGCTTTTTCAGCTTTTTGTATTTGATACTAAGATGAGCCTTGAGTTCCAGAAGTTCAGTTAAACTGGAAACTAACTCTTCTCTAGATAGTTCAGAAAATACCTCTTCAGAATCTGATTCTGATGTAGATTCTGATCCATCATCCACTGTGGCCATCAGTGCAAGGTTTGCTTGCTCTCCTTCAGAGTCTGATTCTGATTTTGATTTAGAGTCATCCCATGTTGCCATAAGACCCTTCTTCTTATGAAACTTCTTTTTGGGATTCTCCTTCTGAAGTTTTGGACATTCACCCTTGAAGTGTCTAGGCTCATTGCACTCATAGCAAATGACCTTCTTCTTGTCAGATCTTCTGCCTCCAGAAGATTCTCCTCTTTCAGGCTTCTTTGAACTTCTGAAGTTCTTAAACTTCCTTTGCTTGCTCTTCCAGAGTTGGTTAACCCTTCTGGAGATTATGGACAGTTCATCTTCTTCTTATGATTCTGATTCTTCAGAATCTTTTTCTTCAGCCTGAAAAGCGTTAGTGCATTTTTTAAAATTAGATTTTAATGCAATAGACTTACCTTTCTTCTGAGGTTCATTTGCATCCAGCTCTATCTTGTGGCTTCTTAAGGCACTGATTAGCTCTTCTAAAGAAACTTCATTCAGATTCTTTGCAATCTTGAATGCAGTCACCATTGGACCCCATCTTCTAGGAAAGCTTCTGATGATCTTCTTTACATGACCAGCCTTGGTGTAGCCTTTGTCCAGAACTCTTAATCCAGCAGTTAGCGTTTGAAATCTTGAGAACATCTTATCAATATTTTCATCATCCTCCATATTGAAGGCTTCATATTTCTGGATTAGGGCAAGAGCTTTGGTCTCCTTGACTTGAGCATTTCCTTCATGGGTCATTTTCAATGACACATATATATCATAGGTAGTTTCCCTGTTAGATATCTTCTTATACTCAGCATGAGAGATAGCATTAAGCAAAATAGTCCTACATTTATGATGATTTTTGAATAGCTTCTTTTGATCATCATTCATTTCTTGTCTTGTAAGCCTTACGCCAGTAGCTTTCATTGGATGTTTATAACCATCCATCAGAAGATCCCATAAATCACCATCTAGACCAAGGAAGTAACTTTCAAGTTTATCTTTCCAGTATTCAAAGTTTTCACCATCAAATACTGGTGGTCTAGTATAACCATTGTTACCATTTCCATTGTGTTGCTCAGCAGAGCCAGATGTAAATGTGTGAGTTGGATCTTCACCAGCCATCTTGTACTGAAGCGTTTTTCTCTTCCTGAATCTTTTCTAAACACGGTTAAGTGCTTGCACCTTAGAACCGGCGCTCTGATGCCAATTGAAGGATAGAAAAACGCTTAGAAAGGGGGGGTTTGAATAAGTGTAGCTTTAAAACTTGTAAGATCAACACAATTTGCACAATGATTTTTATCCTGGTTCATTGTTAACTAAACTACTCCAGTCCACCCCCTTGGAGTGATTTACCTCACCTGAGGATTTAATCCACTAATCACACAAGATTACAATGATTTTCCACTTAGACAACTTCTAAGTCTTCTAGAGTATACTGATCACAACCTGATCACTCTAGGAACAAACTGCTTAGATACCCTCTAAGACTTTCTAGAGTATACTGATCAACAACTTGATCACTCTAGTTATTACAACTTAATGTAAACAAATTCTTTTAAGAGTTACAAATGCTTCTTATTAAGCTATTATCACAACTGTGATTTTCTCTTAAGTTTAAGCTTAATCTAACTAATATATTACAACAGCAATGTAGTGAAGTTGAAGATGAAGTTTGAGAGCTTTTTGAATTTGACAGCGTTTTTGTAAATTTGCGCAAGTGTTGTATTCAGCTTCTCATCAGAACTTCAATATATAGGCTTTTGAGAAGATGACCGTTGGGAGCATTTAATGGTTTGCGTAATCCGTACAGTATTGCATTTAATGTTTCACTCTTTTGTCAACTACCTCGAGCCTTGCTTTCGCTGAATCTACTGATGTTGCCTTTAATAGCTTCTAACGTTCCTTTTGTCAGTCAGCGTAGCCTGCCATCTTGTACTTGCTTCTGATCTGATGTTTGTGTAAGCAACGTTTGAATATCATCAGAGTCAAACAGCTTGGGGCAGAGCATCTTCTTGTCTTCTGACCTTGAAGTGCTTATAAACGTGATACCATGAGAACTTCAGTGCTTCTGCTTCTGATCTTAAGTTCTTCTGATGCTTCCCTTGACCATGTTCTGATTCTGCTTGACCATCTTCTGATGTCTTGCCAGACCATGTTCTGATGTTGCATGCTGAACCTTCTGAGTCAGTGCTTCTTGCGCTGATTTTGTGCATACTCTTTATGTAATTCCTAAAATGGAAATTGCATCGTATTAGAGTACCACATTATCTCATACAAAATTCGTATACATTGTTATCATCAAAACTAAGAATATTAATCAGAACAAATCTTGTTCTAACAAAAACCTATGAAGGAGACTTATTAAAAATCGAGACATCCCGCTGACTGTAATCTCAAAATAAACAGTTCAGGCAAAAGTTAGGGATAACAAAGTAAAAAAAAAGAGGTCACTACAAATCCTTAACAAAGGGAAAATTACAAAAAAGGATGATTGTCTGTCCAAATAAACTTTTGGTGCTTTGACCATCATCAAATGTCAATGTTACGACTTCAAGCGTTGCTAGGACTTAAACACAAAGTTAACTGAGCACAGAATTGAAGAACATCGCGAAGATTGGGATGGGTACAAATAAACTTTGAGCCGTTATTCTTTGTTTCTTAAACTGTGAATCAAGCCACGTTACAACCCTTGAAAGTTCTAACTGAAGCATGGTCAGCTCGAAAGCATACTGTCACCAAGAAGGTATCCTGACTCCTTAAGGTTTACTACAAATACTGAGTTGATATTTTGTTTTTACAAACATCACATTTTTATAAACATCACGCTTTTACATCTCCTATTTTAATGTTTTTCAAAAAATACTCAAGACAGACGTATGCATTGCATCTCATGAATTCATTATTAAACATATTCTGCTACATAATTTCAAATGTTAGCATCAGAAAGAATTTGCACAGGGTACAACTAATGACTAAAAGTCATCCCGATAGACGAAACTATTTCAGCGGCAACATCTCTTATAACTGACTCAGTTAATTAGAAGTCAATGAATACAAGGGGCATGACGTGTTTTGTCCAATCAATCTGGGGCAATCAAGTCAAGGTTCAAAGAATCTCGCTGGAGCATCGAACAATCAGGGGCATTTCCCAAGTCTATGAGTACTAGGGGCATCACCCATAGTATGTATCCCGGAGAATCCTCACAAGGCGAATATCTCAAAAATCCCTACTAGCTGGGGCAAAGCTATACAACACCTGTCCGACACTTCAACCAATACTCATTGGTGTGTCCCAATCAATACAAGGCCAGGGACACCAGTTACTATAACTACCGCGGGCAATGTTCAAGGCATCCACGTCTTCCCACAGATCATATCCCCACAGAGCGTTCTTCAAGAAGCTATCTTCGAATAATTTCTCCTCTAAATCCACCATCTCCATAAAGATTGGCATTCACAGTTGAGCTGAATCAGATGGAACATCGGAGATTCTATTCATCTCTCTTATCCCCAGTCGGGGTACATCAAGATCAACTATTCAAATTGCTTCTCTCCCCAAGCAGAACTCAAAGATCCCCAGCTGAGTATCCTCGAGCATGGAGCGGAAGTTCCTACTAAAACAAAAGACTTATACTCTGTATTCTTCACAACAGTCAAGGATTTTTTTTCCTCCAGACGATACTACGATCTACAATCATGGTTGACAACATGTTGCATACATACATCGTTCATAATTAATCATTACATAACTACCTACCATGCATCATGACATTGCGTGCTGCTAACTTTGTTTTTCAGGTACGTTCCTAAGTGGACGAATGTCATCAAACAACTTATCAACTCTAACAAGAAAATTTTCTTCTCCGAAAGCAATCCAGATGGAGATTCGTTCTGATAATCATTCCTATCAAACTCCCATCACATTAGTCCCCTGGCAGTGAAATATCACATTAGTCCCCTGGCAGTGAAATATCGTATTAAGTCCCATGGCAATGATATGTTACATCAGTCCCCTAGCAATGATATGTTACATCAGTCCCCTGGGAGTAATCGAAATCCTTCCCATCATGTTAGTCCCCTGGCGGTGATCAGTTGGACCTTATCATATTAGTCCCTTGGCAATGATATCTACATCAGTCCTGATCGGAAAAATAGCAAGTGTACTATTTTCACCGATGTGGTAATAATGGGTTTTATCCCAAGTATCGATCACGAGGATTGCGTAGGAAATACAAATTATTGTGATGAGTCAATTAAACAAAATTTCATATGGGGATTTGTCTTATATATAAATAATAGAATTAAAATAAATAAGCTGAAAGTAAAATTGAGCTTTTGAGTATAAATTTTGAGTAATGCCAAGGTAGGTGTGTGATCAGCCTTATAATGACTCTGTAAAAAAAAGATCTCTTCAACAAGTTCATATGTTGCAACTATTTGTTCTTAAGGTTGTTTTCCTAAGTCCTTAGTGAAAACCTTTTGGTTTACAATCCTAATGCCTAAGTCCTTAGAAACAAAGGTTTGTAAACCAAAGATGTAAATAATCAAGAATTTTTCAAATAACCTTACGGTATCCCTAGTCCTAGGTGATAACTATAAGATTTAATTGTTTAAAAACCTTAACAACCGTAGTCCTACAAATTTCTAACCGTGGATCAATCTTGTTTTGCCGACAAAGAAAGCATAAAAAACATTAAACAATCAAATTACAAAATATGAATACTTGATTAAAGAACAACGATATTCAGAGTCATTACAATTCAAATCAGGGACACCCCCTGGCATTGGGGGGTTTAGCCTCTCATAATATTCAAGAAATCAAAATCAAAAAGTTTAGACATTTACAAAGATTAGGAGAACTCTGATCTTCAAAGGTGTCCACCGTTGAATCTCTTCGTCTTCCAAAACTTTGATGAAGCTATCTTTCAAAACCTTGATCTGAAATTCTCTTCTACGCTCTCTCAAAAAAGTGTCCCAAAATAAATTAAAACATAAACCTAAATAGTCTCCATACAAGCCTTTAGCAGTACAAAGTCAAAAGTGCCCCTGGGATAAGTTTGAGTGTCACCAAACTCAAATATTGGTCATTCACGCGCCTGCCAACATGGGTCGTGCTCAGGTGCACAGGCGGCCGTGTTGGCCCCCTGGAATTTCTATTGGAAGATGCTGACTACCAACACGGGTCGTGCTCAGGCACACGGGCGGCCGTGTTGGCTCCCTGGTATTACTATGGGCTTGGATCTGAGTTAGGACATGGGCCGTGTGCTGAAGCACGACCGACCGTGTTTGACCCCAGACTTGTGATATTTCATCTTTCTCTTGCCCTTCCTTCTTCCTTGTTGCTTTGACACTCAAGATGCTTTGTTCAAACCTGAAACTTGTACACAACTAACCAAACGGCATAAAAAACATCTAGAGCTTAAATAAATAAATAAAACCAACAATGAAATGAACAATCAAATAAAATGCAAGAACTTAAACATTTTTACACGAAACTCACACCAAAGTGTTACCGGATTGATACATATGGACCGAATGCATGATGCAATTACATGAAAATGGTGACCGATCACAACCCCAAACTTATCTCATTGCTTGTCCTCAAGTGATGCAATTGACATTTATAGATGTCACCCTGGATTCTTACTTCCTCAATGTCACCGATGTTATTCGCATAGTGTTTCCACCTTCTTAATCAAGCTTGCAGCACATTACACCAATCTTCTATCGCATTTTCACATCAGAGCATCCCTTCACCTGCAAGCTTTCTCACAATCTCACCAAGTCTCTCGTGGTTAAAGTGTTTCACTCATAAACCAAGATATGCAATATCAGCTCTTAGCTTTGAATAGATTCTACTTTCACTGCACAGACAGAATTCACACACTATTTGAGGTCTTTTTCGGATGTAACGGGGCTTAGGTACGGTGGGATAGACAAAGAAAGAGGTGTACTAATGGTTTGTGGCTCGATATTCCTGTCTTGTGTTTTCTCTTCTCTTTTTTTTCTTTTGTTATGCTTGAATTTTTCTTTTCAAGGGATCTATATCCTTAGACTCATCAACCCATTCATTTTGAACTGGATGTTTTTCTTATTCTCGAGTCTATTTGTTTAGGCAAGTGCTTTTGCTCTTTTTTTTTGTTTTTTATATGACATCTAAATGTCTCACTTTTCGTTTGCACTTGCCTCTTCTACATGATCGACCCCAAACTTATTATTTTTGCACAAATTAGAAAAAACAACGCAACATGAATACCGAGCAAGGGTACGGATAGTTTGGCTTCGGGTTAATTTATGTGGTAAAACAAACAAAGGGATATGGCTCAAAAGGGTTTTACAACGGATAAGAATTATCAAAGGTGGTTGTGAAGGCTCATGGGTAAAAACAAACAAGTGCCTCAGTGTGTGTCCTCATATCATAGTGTGTCAGCAGAATAAACGCAAAACCAGAGTGATAAAGTCATACCTGGATGCCCTCATGATGAATTCGCAGTATTTGGTTCTGATATACCTCACCATGTTGGATAAATTAGCTTGCAGGTTTCAGACTACTCCTAGTGTCATACAATTTCTTTTTGGTTCAAGTGCCATCCACTCTTTTCAATCCAGTAGCGACACGATGCGTCCAACAGGTACTTTTCTCCGATGACATCAACTTCCAGGGTGCCTTGAAGAAACAAGTTTAGGTTGTATCTCTCATCCACTTACTATAGTTGCATCAGTTATTCGGTGGTTGTCAATCAATCTGTAACAAACAAAGAAAAAACAAAAACATACCACACAAAGCCACAAAAAACAAAAACAAAGGAAACAAAAACTAGATAATTAAAACAGAAACAAACGAAAACGACCCCTCCCCCACCTAAACTGAACATTGTCCCCAATGTTTCAGCCTCAGTGCGGAAAGGACTCACAGTCTACTGCGGAGGCGGGTGCTGAGGTGGAAAATGCAACATCATCTGCTGCATCATTCGTTGGATATCATCAATGGCAACCCCTTGACGGAGTTGCTCTGTCACAATTCTCTTAATTTCCACACCTTGGAGAGTTTGTTCGGCACGGAATTTCTCGACATCTAAAGGTGTCCAGCCAGCAGAAGAGGATCCCTCACCTTGATGACGTGAGGTCCTAGTACGGGGAGCCGCCCGCTCCCTCCTTGGTGCATCCTCATCCATTGCCTCATCTGCATACACAACATCATCTCTTGCTTCCTCGGGGTCAACGTCAGTATATAACCAATTCACACTATTATCAACATTAGTTTTTTCAGAATTCGGTAATCGCAACAAATTGCGAGACCGGCTTACCAACATGTGGCCATTTCGAGATGGTTCGAGCATCCCTTGTTTGCACAGAGCATTGAGATCAATTTTATGCAATGCTTGCAACGGGGTCTCACCATCCATTACTGGCTGGTATCCACACCATTCAGCAATTTGAGTAATCATTCCTCCTACAGAAATACCACCTGAACTGGCACGCCCCATGGTACCTAAATGATCTGCCGCAAACGCAGCCATATTCACTGGTTCCTGTCGCTACCGCGAAAAATGGAATCAGAGTCGCCACTAATATATTTATCCCATCGCAGGAAAGGAATATCAGAAAACCTAACTCAGAATAAGAACAAGGTCTTTCGACCAGAGAATCTAGGTACGGGAGTCGGTTACGCAAGGGGAAGGTGCTAGCACCCCTCACGCCCATCGTACTCGATGGTATCCACCTATGTTTGTTTCTATCTAAAGGATGTGTCTATGTCTAAACCTAAATGCGAATGAATGCAAAAGAAATACGGGGAAAAGAAGGAATTATTTACAAGTGTGTTCGCTTAGGCCCCGCGACCCAATGCCTACGTATCCTTTTCAGGAATCAGAACGACCGTAGTTCGGCTCCATAGTTTCCATTTGTTGTGTTTTTTAGTTGAACAGAGGTTATGGTCACAATCCACGATGCTCGACCTTTGGAGACTTATACGCCTACTTTGGAATGGATTCAACATGTTCTTAAGCGCCTAACAAGGCAAAAGAGTGAACTTGGGTTTGTGTTTTTTATGTAACTACATGATGAACAAAACCCAATACAAGGTTTCGCACCACTTCGTCACTTTGTTTTAATTCGAGCCTTTATTAGGTGTTTTAAGTGTTTTTGGTTGGGTATTTTTTAAGGGGATTTACTTTGCGATTCGAATCACATAAAATGTATAATGATCGAGAAGCAGATTAGGGAATGAATCCCACTCACTTCTATCCCATTATATAATGTTCAAGAAACAGATTAGGGAATGAATCCCACTCATTTCTATCCCATTAATTAATGTTCGAGAAACAGATTAGGGAATGAATCCCACTCATTTCTCTCCCATTAAGTAGTGACCGAGAAACAGATTAGGGAATGAATCCCACTCATTTCTATGCCACTAAGTGATTGAGAAACAGATTAGGGAATGAATCCCACTCATTTCTCTATCACTTTCTTAATGTGATTCGCATCTTTATTTGTTAATGTTTTAAAGTTGAAAAGAAAAAGAATGAACAAAGGGGAACTAACCTATTCTCTAATCTAAGTTGTTCTATTCTACAAGTGGCCCTAAGGTCAAGGATAAGGGATCTCTACCTATGTTATCATGCATAGACTACAACCTAAGTTGTTCTATGTGACTAATCTTAATGAAGATTGAAGTCACCACCCTAAGGGAACATGGTAAGCATATAGTAAGAGATAAGAAAAAGCAACAAGCAAGGTAGGTGACTTAATGAAGTCCCTAACCAAGTCTACTCCTAAGAGAGACTACACACAATGAATCCCAAGAGAAAACAATCCACAAAAGGTGGAGGAAGAACAAACAATCGTCGCCTCTTAAACTAACAACAATCAAAGTGTGAATGAAGAGGCAAAGCATGAGAAAGAGAGAAGAAAGCCCTAGGGAAGTAGCAAACCAAAGAAATTAGTGTCCTAAATCAAACACAAAAGCATCATGGCATCACACGAAAATATTCACAAGAAGTTACCAAAGTATCGCATGAATCGTTACTTAACAATTAGCGAATCAACATCAATTAATCAAAACAAAAAGCGAATGAAAACATGAACTAAATTTGAGGTCAGTAGCATATTATATCATTTATAGGTCTAAGGCTTTGTACCAATCTATGTTAGTCCATTAGCTTGAAACAACACAAAGTTCTAACAAAAACTAGACAAAACTAGGTCAAAACTAGCTAGTAAATTCAAATTGTGAATGAAGTTAGAAAAATGCAATCAAATGATAGAAGTCAGTAGTGAACAGCCCCTAATATGTTTCTAAACTACCATAAAGTCATGTCAAGAAGTCTCATACAAAATTATAGGTCATTTGGACAAGTTATGATACAATCGCTAACTAAAAACAAGTTATTTACATGTGAGAACGGAGAGTTCAAGTAAAATAAGAAGACACGATTTAAAAATCTAATTACAGGTCTTAGGACCTCTAAACATCCCTAGTTATATGTACAAAAAGAAACTAAGTCAATTGCATAAATGCAAAGCAAATTATAGGTCAAATTCACATGGTTATCCATTTAGAAACGCATATTAATCGGGTATAGAAAACCTAATGAAAACCTAACCAAAACATGGACTTGGACTTTCATTTTTTTTACACATTATCAAGTATTAGTCTACTGAAGCTACACAAAAATCGGCAATTGGATTCAATCCCTAAGGCCCCTAATCGAATTATTTTGTAAAACATACTAAACATAAAAGTAGAATGAACACATGTGAGGAAAAGATTTATTAAAAATAGTAAACTAATTCCTAAAAATCTACAAAAAAAAACCACAATTATCTACACACATTATGCTATCTAAAACATATTTTTGCACATTTTTTTATTGGAGTTAAAATTGATTAACCAAACTAAAGTTAGAAGAGAAACAAATTGCAAAAGAGAAAAATCTAACAACACAGGGGGGTGTACATAATAATTCGTAGCCCAATTTGATTTGTACAGATTTTCTGGCCAAACGACCATGGTGTGCCTGGGCTCCTGGGGTGTGAATAGAAATTCGCGTTGACATGGCCCAAAGGATTTTTATTGATTTTATTTCAGATTTTTATTATCAATTCCAAGATTTATGATTCAATCTTCGTTATTTACCTTACTGACTTACAATTAGTCTCCAATAAAAAACAATTAAAGCCTAATATCAATTAAAAAATAATTAGAAATCATAAAAGAGGGCTTAGGGTTGTTACCGGATTGTGACCTTTCAGATTCTTGACGAAGAAACTCTCTCCCTCTCTCAATCGACGGCAGCAGGATCTTCGTCTCAATCTTCTCCGATCGAAACACCGCGGCGGCGATTATCTCATCCCTTCCCCGTTCAAACCTCTACGCTCATCTCCGGCGAGCATTTTCTTCCCTCTCATGACCGAACGGCAACAGCGAGACTCTGTTGATCGGACCTGAATTTCCGGTGCGGTGGCGGAGGTTCCCGACCACCGCGAAACTCAGGTAATGGCTCGATTTGCTCTTCTCCTTTTTCTTTTGTTCGCTATCCGTTCTTCTTCTTCCACTCCTTTTCCATTTCGATTTCTCTGGGAACTTTTGGCGTGTTGCGTGTTGTTGTTATTCTGAATTCAGTGAAGAATGGATTGAGGTCTAGCTCTATCTCAATGAAGTTTCGATGTGAAACTTCAGAGGATATATCGAAGGAGCTTTGTGTGAGTGAGGTCAGAGAGGGTGGAAGGAGAAGGAAAACGAAGGAATGGTGTGTTACAGAGAGAGAGTGTGGAATCTGAGAGAGGAAGACGATTGGGGTGATGAATGATAGGTGGTGATTTGTGGAAAAATGGCAGAGTGAGAGGTTCTGTTTTTGTGTAGGTTCAAGATTGGTGATTGAGGGTTCGGCTATGGCTGAGAATTGGAGATTGGGAGAAGAAGGTTCAAAGGATGATGAGAGATGAAGATGGTGAAAATGAGTGAAGTAAGTCTGTTATGGAGAATGGACGTCTGAACGTCCTGAATTCAGAGAGAGAGTTCTCTTATATCAGAAGACTGAAGAATGGAGGGAGAGCGAGATCAAAAGAGAAGGCTTCAAGAGTTTGTTACAATTCAGTTATCGGTTAGTTATTTCTGTTTTCTGTTACATTCTGTTTTTGTTGTGAAGTTTCTGTAATTGAGCTCTGATATTTTCTTGATTCCCAGTTTGTTTTTCTGTTACGTGAATCCCGATTCTGTTATACTTTTCTTGTTCGATTCTGTTGCCTCTTTCTGAGTTTTTCCTTGTTGTGAAGAGTTTTTGAACTGGTTTTCTCCACCTCTATTTCTGCTTGCAGGTTTTGCTCTTGTGAAGTGCAGCCGGTTTTTTTTTGTTGCCGAACCGATGTGGTTTTTTCTCATGGTGGTTCACTGATTCACTGATGTGGTTGAGTTTAAAGTTAATTTGCACGTCGATTTTCTTATAGTTTTGTAATGTGCCGAGTCGGTTTAATTATGCAGGGTATTTAAATTCAACTGCAGAATTTTTGACTGGTTTAGATGTTGTGGGGCTAGTTATTGCTTGAATTCTGAACTGGTATGCTCTTTATTGTGCAGGCTATGCAAGTCGGTTTTATTCCTGATTAACGCAAGGGCGGTTTCTATAGCTGGAGGTGCTGAATTGGTTTTTATGGGGTCTGTAAATAATTTTTATTTTGTGATGTATCATGGACCTGAGATAATTATAGTTGTAAATGTAATGGACATTTGTATTGAATTTTGAATGGAAGTATGGATAGGGACATTGTAACACGGTGTTGATGAATGATGTTTAGAGATGAGGAGCAATAGGCCAAGGACATTTTTATGTAATTTTGTAATAAAATTTGGATGGATTCGAACACTTGAACAATTGGTTTTGAATGTTGAATAATGGATGTGATTTGGATTTGGACATGTAATGAACAATGATGAATGCTATTGATTCTCGAATTCGAATTTTGAATGGATTTGAATTATTAACCTTGAACTCAAACTAACTCATGTACACAAATTCCTTTGAATCACTCTTAATTGATGCATAAAACATGCACATGAGATCCTCGATATCAAAAGAGAACCATAACCCACAACCTTGAATCACGCTTCTCACCATTTAGAAATATTGAACTCATAGCACACTTGAACGAATGCTTCACCATGTTGAATCCACATCCATCCTCACTTGATGAGATCTAATTAATTAACCTTCTGCTGAGACTTTCATTGAAAGCAACAAGTAACGACTATAAGAACAAAACCCCTTTGATCCAAAAGGGATCCATGAATCCATCTCTTACGTCACGGCGTGTATTTGTATTTCTGTTCAGCACAACAACAACACCTTGAGAAATCCTTAAAAGGATAAGGCTTGAAGTATAGAGAAATCTCTTAACCTGACATCTGATTTAAACTTTACTGATGAACCTTGACAAACTTAAACACTCAAATGAGAAACTCTTTAATATTTGTTTGATTTTTGGTAAATATTCATAGAGGAAAACCTTGTAGCTTTTAGGAGAAAAAGTCCACCATGAACGACCGTATAAAACCCCAACTTCCAAGATCCTTGATCCAATGCAAAGTTATTTGATCAATGAATGTATGAATGTTAGATGGCCTAAATGAGGTATGCACATGAATGTGGTTTGAGAGCCAAATGGGAAATAAATAAATGGGCAAATTTTGGAGTGCAACAGTTCCTCATTAACCATAGCATACAGAAGATAGAGCTCTCTTTTTGTTGCGACACCTGTGTTGTCACCTCACCCAAACAAAGTAAAAGCCAACCCCTTTTGTGCATAACGAAAGCATGGATTCTGGATCCAAGAGGCCTTAGCGGTTCGGGCTTCATATTGTGGTAAACCTGTAATAGATGACCAAAAAGAAGAAGCAGAAAACTCATTTGGCACTGCCCCGTGTCCCACTAACGGTAACCGGAGGCATTGCCCAAGCTGAATTACAGACATAGAGTGATCCTCATTATAAATCCGAAAGGTTAGAGTACCAATATACTCAAGAGAGTGCCCAGTCCAGTTTTTTTCCAAATTAAATTCCACAGAGCTTAGGAATTCTAAAGTAATGCACTCGTATGTGGGCGCATCATTGTGCATGAATTCAAGAATCCCTAAATTGTTAAACATTTGTGTCACATCATCTAGGATTCCTAATGTATTCATAGTGGTATCACACACATACCTAGTGGGAACAAGCTTCCTAGTCAAGAGAGTCTTGTACCTTTGGACATGCTCATCCTTTTCAAAAAATGATGTTGTGTGCATTCGGTGTTCGGCGAACTCTTTGTTTGGGCCTTGAAGATTCGACAACAACGGCCTTTCCTCTGTCAGCTTTCTTTGGGGGCATAATGGGTACCTGAAAAATTAGCGAAAATTGAAATATAGAGAAACGGAAAAAGATTACCGTCACTGTGTAGAGGGCGAAAAACGGCCCAACTTTGTGAAAGAAGAAGTGGATTCGGAGCTTTGATGATGGAGAAAAGTGAGGTTGAAGATTGATGGAGGTATGGAGGTTTGGAGGAGAATAGGGTTTTTGTGAGGAGGAAGATGAAGATGCTGAGTTGTTTATAATAAAAGGGTGTTTTAAAATGCGTGGGGCCGTGTGTCGCCTCTGGTTTTTTGAGTGAAGGAGGTTTCTTATCAGCACGGGCCGTGTGCTGGAGCACGGGCGGCCGTGCTTCTCCCCTGTTTTTTGTATGGGGCTGCTTCCAAGAACTCGCACGGGCCGTGTGCTGGAGCACGGGCGGCCGTGCTTGTGCGTGCTGTTGCACTTCTCCTCTTAGTTTCTTGGTTCCTTTCTTCGCACATTTTCCCTTTTTGTGATCTCCACTTCCCACTCCTGCATAAAACATACACACACTAACAAAACAAAAGGAAAAGTATTAGTAAACCTGTGGGTTGCCTCCCACGAAGCGCTGCGTTTAACGTCGCATGGCTCGACGGTCGCTCATCTCATCATGCAAGACGAACGTGCTCGAGTGTGATAGCTCCTTGTCCAGGATTGTACGGTTTCAACCTTTGGCCATTCACTTTGAAGGTGTCTCCATTGTTATTATTTCTGAGCTCAATAGCCCCTGTAGGGAATACTTTATGCACTACAAAAGGTCCCGACCATCTTGACTTTAACTTCCCAGGAAATAACTTTAATCTGGAGTTAAACAACAGCACCAGTTGCCCTTCCCAAAATTCTTTCTTCTGAATCTTTTGATCATGCCATTTCTTTGTTGTTTCTTTATAAATTTTGGCATTCTCATAGGATTGATTCCTAAATTCTTCTAATTCATGGAGTTGAAGAATTCGGGACTCTCCAACTTGCACAATATCATAATTAAGGAATTTGGTGGCCCAAAACGCCTTGTGCTCAAGTTCGAGTGGTAGATGGCACGCTTTACACTAAACCAACTGATACGGGGACATACCTATAGGCGTTTTGAATGCTGTTCTGTATGCCCATAGTGCATCTTCAAGCTTAAGAGACCAATCCTTTCTCGAAGCGCTGACAGTCTTTTCGAGAATCTGCTTGATTTGTCTGTTCGAAACCTCTACTTGACCAATGGTCTGAGGATGATAAGCAGTTGCAATCTTGTGCTTAACATTGTACTTCTTCAGCAAATTCTCCATCAACTTGTTCAAGAAATGGGTGCCTTCATCGCTTATGAGTGCTCTGGGAACCCCAAATCTTGAGAAAATATTGTTCTTTAGGAAGTTCACTACCACCCTAGCGTCATTTGTAGGTAAAGCTACTGCTTCAACCCACTTAGAAACGTAATCCACAGCTACAAGAATGTAGTTCTTCCCAAAGGATGGTGGAAAAGGTCCCATGAAATCAATCCCCCACACATCAAACAATTCCACCTCCAGTATACCCTTCTGAGGCATCTGATTCCTTTTTGAAATGTTCCCCGTTCTCTGATACCTGTCGCATTCTTTCACAATACTTTGGGCGTCTTTGAATAACGTGGGCCAATATAAACCAGATTGTAAGACTTTTGCAGCCGTTCTATCACCGCTGAAATGTCCTCCATATTCGGAGTCGTGGCATGCTTTTAGCACGTCCCGTTGTTCCTCCTCGGGTACACGTCTTCTGATTAATCCATCGAGACTCTTCTTGTATAAAAATGGATCATCCCACAAGTAGAACCTGCAATCATGTAAAAACTTTTTTCTACGGTTATAGTCAAAATCGTCAGGTATAATCCCACCTACCAAATAGTTCGCATAGTCTGCGAACCAAGGCACACCAACAACAGCGAGGATATGTTCATCAACGAACTAGTCCTTTATTGGGCGCGTATCTTCTGTTTCTTCAATAGGTGACATGCGAGACAAGTGGTCGGCCACAGTGTTTTCAGACCCTTTCTTGTCACGAATCTCCACATCAAACTCCTGAAGGAGTAAGATCCATCTTAGCAACCTTGGTTTAGAGTCCTGTTTGGCAAAAAGATACTTTAAAGCAGCATGGTCAGTATAAACAATGACTCTAGAACCCAACAGATATTGCCTGAACTTATCAAAGGCATAAACAACCGCTAGCAACTCCTTCTCAGTAGTTGCATAGTTCATCTGTGCAGGGTTCAACACATGACTTGCATAGTAAATAACATGTAATAGATTTTCTCTACATTGTCCTAGAACCGCCCCAACTGCAATGTCACTGGCATCACACATGATCTCAAAAGGTAGAGACCAATCCGTGGCTACAACAATTGGTGCTGACACTAATTTTTGCTTTATAGTATCAAATGCTATGGCACACTCTGTATCGAAAACAAAGGCTCTGTCTTTAACTAACAATGTAGTTAATGGTTTTGCAATTTTGGAGAAATCTCTTATGAACCTACGGTAAAAACCCGCATGTCCTAAGAAACTTCGAATACCTTTTTCGTTCATGGGCGGAGGCAATTTCGCTATGACTTCTATCTTCGCTTGGTCAACTTCTATTCCTTTGTGAGAAATTTTGTGACCCAAAACTATACCTTCACGTACCATGAAATGGCACTTCTCCCAGTTGAGGATTAAGTTGGTCTGTTGGCATCTTTCTAGAACAAGAGCAAGGTTAGTCAAACAATTATCAAAAGACTTACCAAAAACCGAGAAATCATCCATGAATACTTCCATATGTTTCTCAAGCATATCTGCAAAAATAGATTGCATGAATCTCTGAAAGGTGGCTGGGGCATTACATAACCCGAATGGCATTCTTTTGTAGGCGAAAATACCAAAAGGGCATGTAAATGTGGTCTTCTCTTGGTCTTCTGCTGCAACAGCTATCTGATTATACCCCGAGTATCCATCGAGGAAACAATAATAGTCGTGACCCACTAACCTTTCTAACATCTGGTTGATGAAAGGTAACAGGAAGTGATCTTTTCTAGTTGCTAGATTCAATCTTCGGTAATCTATACAGACTCTCCACCCTGTAATTGTTCTTGTGGGAATCAACTCATTCTTTTCATTCTTGATTACCGTGGTTCCACCTTTCTTAGGCACCACATGCACTGGACTCACCCATGAACTGTCAGATATTAGATAGATCATCCCTGCGTCCAAAAGTTTTACCACCTCCTTTCTAACCACCTCCTTCATCGCTGGATTTAGTCGTCGTTGAGGTTGGACAACCGGTTTGTGATCATCTTCCATTAAGATTTTGTGCATGCAAAGTGTTGGACTTATCCCTTTCAAGTCTTCAATTGACCATCCAAGAGCACTTTTATGCTTTTTAAGGACTTTGACAAGCTTATCCTCTTGAAGGAATTCAAGATGAGAACTTATGATAGCCGGGCACTTACATTCAGTGTCTAAAAAGACGTATTTGAGGTTCTCCGGTAATTGCTTTAGTTCAGCCCCCTTCTTTGGTTCGTCTTTACTTCCTTCCACTAATGGTTGCCTTAGATCCTCCCATCGGTTGTGGCGAGAATTTTTGACAAAGGATGTTTCCATCATGGCTAAAACTTCACTGTCTTTTTCATCAATTATTTCCTCCTCTTCGAAGATTGATAGACTCAGAACTCTTTCCAAAGGTAGCTTCTGTGTTGTCAAAGAGTTTTTTTCATCACAAATTTGCTCAATTACCTCAATGTGTTGACTCGTGGCAACATCATCCTTGTACTTCATAGTGTTTCGCACATCAATCTTCAATTCTTCATCATAAACTTTCAAAGTCATTGTAACTTCTTCTATGTCGATCAAGCATCTCCCGGTTTCTAGAAAATGTCTTCCGAAAATGATTGGTATTTCTTCATCTTCGGGCATCTCTAGAATAATAAAATCTATCGGAAACACGAACTTGTCGATTTTCACCAACACATCTTCTACCACTCCGTAGGGTCTTTTAACGGATTGGTCAGCAAACTGAAGTGTCATTCGAGTATCTTGTACTTTACCTATTCCCAATCTTTTGTAAATGGATAATGACATAAGACTCACACTTGCCCCCAAATCGATCAAAGCTTTCTTGAAAGACCTATCACCAATTATGCATGGAATCGTTACTGAACCTCGATCTCTCTTTTTAACTGGGATCTTCATTCCCTGAAAAATAGCACTACAAGTTTCAGTTAGAATAATCGGGTCACTGTCAATTGTTCGCTTCTTTGAAATGATATCTTTCATGAACTTCGCATAGGTAGGCATTTGCTCTAGTGCCTCTAAGAATGGAATATTTAGCTCAAGTTTCTTGAACATCTCTAGGAACTTCTCGAAGTTTTTCTCATGTTGTTCTTTCTTCTTATTCCTTGTGGGGAAAGGAAGTCTAACTGCTGGTTTAGGTGTAACAACTTTTTCTTGGACTACACCTTCTTCACCCGTGACCTCTTTCCTTACTACCTCATTTTCTTTAATCTCCACATTAACTTCAATCAACATATCTTCTTCATCAGAGTTCTTCTCATGTGTTTCCTTCGATTTATTGCTCCTTGTTGTCACAGCGTTCACATGATTATTGTCTTTGGGATTAGTAACCGTAGCACTTGGTAGAGCACCCTGTGGTTGAGTGTTGGTCATTTGTTGTGCAATCTGACTCATTTGGATTTCCAGATTTTTGATTGAAGCTCCTTTGTTCCTAAGAGTGCTTCTTGTTTCCTCTTGGAATTGAGAATTGTGAGCGACCATCTTTTCAAAAGCGATTTCCCAATCTGCTTTCTTTGGTACCTGTTGTTGACCTTGAGTTTCGAACTGTTGTGGGTGGTGCTGAAACTGTTGCTGATATGGAGGTTGTTGTTGTGGAGGTCTGTATTGTTGTGTCTGAGCTGGAACTTGAAAATGGTTTGATCCTTGCTTTTGAAAGTTTCCTTGTTGATCCTTCCAGGCGAAATTAGGATGATTTTTCTAACCCGGATTATATGTATTGGCATATGGATTATTTTGCCTCAACATATGAATCTGTTTCACCTGTTCTTGCGTTGCCACACAATGCATCGCAAAATGCGGTCCACTACATATTTCACAAACAACTGAGGCGACTGGCTCAACTTGTGCTACGTTTTGTTCACTTATATTCATCTTCTTCAATCTTCTTTCTACTTCAGCCGCGATTTGTTCTTCCATTTTAACTACCTGATCAGCAAGTTTCAAGTCAATTGTTCCTTCCGGTTGGCTCATTGCACGGTCATATAACTCAATGTGCTCATTAGCGCGATAGCTTCTATGATTCTCTTGATACCAGTGGCTGTTGAAAAATTAGTTGAGCCATCGGCAGCAGTGTCGATAAGCTGTTTTGTCTTATGTCGGAGACCATTAACAAAAGTCTGCATTTGCTCGGTTGGGTCCATGTTATGAGTAGGACAAGCAACCAAACACCTCTTGAACCTTTTGTATGCATCTCCCAGCGATTCCCCTTCTTTCTGCTTGAAATTCATAATATCATATCTTTTTCGAATAAAGACTGATGCAGGGAAATACTCATTAAGGAAAGCCGTTTCCATTTGTTGCCATGTTGTGATGCTTCCAGCTGGAAGTGAGTAAAACCACTCTTCCGCGTCTTCGGATAACGTGAATGGGAACATCACGAGTCTCTTGGCTTCTTCAGAATGGCCTTCGATCTTTAATGATGTTGTTGTGGTGAGGAATCTCTGTAGATGCTTATTTGCATCTTCATTGATTCTTCCCGCAAACGGCTTGCTTTCTAACTGTCGGATAGTTGAGGGATGTAGTTGGAAGTGCGCCACGTTGACCGGTTGATTTACGATGGTCATTCTTCCAAGTGGTGCATTAGCTCTTCCTTAATCTCCTAAAAGCTTCTCTGGAGGAGGTGGGTCAGCTGCCATAGTTTCAGGCTCAGATTCTGAATGTTCGGAGGAAATAGATATTCTTTCTTCGTCTTCCGATTCTGAAACGGTAGGTGATTCTCCTTTTGAAGCCAGTCTTTTTTGCTTAATTTCTCGGAGTCGTGCTCGCAGTAATCTTTCTGGTTCTGCGTCAAAAAGAAGTTCAGCTGAGGCCTTACCTCGCATACAACATTAGACAGTTATTAGCTGGAAGTAAACAAATAAAAATAAATAAGTCAAAATAAAAAAAAAATCAAATTTTTGCGAAAGAAATAAAATTTTGATTGCAGAGCAATAAAATTTTAATTGACTGAGGAATAACTTATATTTTGGCAATCCCCGGCAACGGCGCCAAAAACTTGATCGGAAAAATAGCAAGTGTACTATTTTCACCGATGTAGTAATAATGGGTTTTACCCCAAGTATCGATCACGAGGATTGCGTAGGAAATACAAATTATTGTGATGAGTCAATTAAACAAAATATCATATGGGGATTTGTCTTATATAGAAATAATAGAATTAAAATAAATAAGCTGAAAGTAAAATTGAGCTTTTGAGTATAAAGTTTGAGTAATGCCAAGGTAGGTGTGTGATCAGCCTTATAATGACTCTGTAAAAAAAAGATCTCTTCAACAAGTTCATATGTTGCAACTATTTGTTCTTAAGGTTGTTTTCCAAAGTCCTTAGTGAAAACCTTTTGGTTTACAATCCTAATGCCTAAGTCCTTAGAAACAAAGGTTTGTAAACCAAAGATGTAAATAATCAAGAATTTTTCAAATAACCTTACAGTATCCCTAGTCCTAGGTGATAACTATAAGATTTAATTGTTTAAAAACCTTAACAACCGTAGTCCTACAGATTGCTAACCGTGGATCAATCTTGTTTTGCCGACAAAGAAAGCATAAAAAACATTAAACAATCAAATTGAAAAATATGAATACTTGATTAAAGAACAACGATATTCAGAGTCATTACAATTCAAATCAGGGACACCCCCCTGGCATTGGGGGGTTTAGCCTCTCATAATATTCAAGAAATCAAAATCAAAAAGTTTAGACATTTACAAAGATTAGGAGAACTCTGATCTTCAATGGTGTCCACCGTTGAATCTCTTCGTCTTCCAAAACTTTGATGAGGCTATCTTTCAAAACCTTGATCTGAAATTCTCTTCTACGCTCTCTCAAAAAAGTGTCCCAAAATAAATTAAAACATAAACCTAAATAGTCTCCATACAAGCCTTTAGCAGTACAAAGTCAAAAGTGCCCCTGGGATAAGTTTGAGTGTCACCAAACTCAAATATTGGTTATTCACGCGCCTGCCAACACGGGCCGTGCTCAGGCGCACGGGCGGCCGTGTTGGCCCCCTGGAATTTCTATTGGAAGATGCTGACTACCAACACGCGCTGTGCTCAGGCACACGGGCGGCCGTGTTGGCTCCCTGGAATTACTATGGGCTTGGATCTGAGTTAGGACACGGGCCGTGTGCTGAAGCACGGCCGGCCGTGTTAGACCCCAGACTTGTGATTTTTCATCTTTCTCTTGCCCTTCCTTCTTCCTTGTTGCTTTGACACTCAAGATGCTTTGTTCAAACCTGAAACTTGTACACAACTAACCAAACGGCATAAAAAACATCTAGAGCTTAAATAAATAAATAAAACCAACAATGAAATGAACAATCAAATAAAATGCAAGAACTTAAACATTTTTCCACGAAACTCACACCAAAGTGTTACCAGATTGATACATATGGACCGAATGCATGATGCAATTACATGAAAATGGTGACCGATCAAGTCCCTTGGCAGTAATCGAAATCCTTCTCATCATGTTAGTCCCTTGGCGGTGATCAGTTGGTCCTTATCATATTAGTCCCTTGGCAATGATATCTACATTAGTCCCCAGGCAGTAATCAAAATACTTCTCATCATGTTAGTCCCTTGGCAGTGATCAGTCGGTCCTTATCATATTAGTCCCCTGGCAATGATATCTACATCAGCCCCCTGGCAGTAATCGAAAACATTCCAAGATCTAACTCAGTTACTACGAACGGTGCTGACACGATCAACACTTGAAGATCTAATTCTACCATCACGAACGGCATAGACACGATCATCTTTCCAAGATCTAAATCAGTTACTACGAACGGTGCTGACACGGTCAATATTCCAAGATCTAATTCTATCATCACGAACGGTGTAGACATGATCATCTTCCCAAGATCTAATTCAGATACTACGAACGGTACTGACACGATCAATATTCCAAGATCTAATTCTATCATCACGAACGGTATAGACACGATCATCCTTCCAAGATCTAATTCAGTTACTATGAACGGTACTGACACGATCAATCTCCAACAAACACTTCTCAATATAAAGGATTCAGTCTAACGTACGACTCATCCTAGGATACCACCTAACGTATAGTGCATTCCGACCATTCTCAAAACAATCGGATCCGGTCTAACGTACGACCCATCTTTCAGCCTAACGCACGACTTTCCAGACATTTATCAATGAAAATTAGATCCGGTCTAACGTACGACCCATCCTTCATCCTAACGTACGGCTTTTCCAGACATTTAACAATGCAAACTGGACCCAGTCTAGCGTATGAATCGCCCTAAAAGTATAGCCTAACGTACGACTTACTTTGACACTTATCAATACAGTGGATTCAGTATAACGTACGGCTCATCCTAAGTATATCCTTCAGATACGGTATAACGTACGACGTATTCTGACTCTCAAGTCTATCAAGATGGATGGCATCTTCAAGCCCATCTCAATCAAGTCTCTCAACATCCGGATGGCATCTTTAAGCCCATCTCCGACAATACTCTGCCTGGATGACATCTTTAATCCCACTTCATACTCCCAACATCCATATGGCATCTTGTTAAGCCCATCTCAATCATTTCTCTCAATAATAGGGTGGCATCTCTAAGCCCATCCCCGATAGTGCAAATTTCTGGGTATTCTAGTGTTCAATCCTCTTCCACCTTCAGATTCAGACAGGCACACAAGCCAATCTACATCCTCAAGTGTAAGAAGATTGAACAGGGGCAGCTGTCATACCCCAAAATTTGCCCATCTCATTTCATCTTCAAAGCTCATGCATAAGTGCAAGACTCAAAGGTTAAGCTAAGGCACACTCTCCTAAGTAGAGATCTCCTGAACTAGGGTTTTGCATCCTCTGAAGGAAATTATTGAATCAAGGTCTCCAATAGATTTCATATTTCTTATTAGGTTTCAAAATACCTCTATGACAAAATTCAAGCTTCAATTCCAAAGATTGCTCAGTCAATTGCTCAAATGGTCAACAGTCGACTAGTTTGACCTAAAAGTCAACTGAACTTTGA
The DNA here is from genome assembly GCF_029867415.1 of Vicia villosa. Classification (NCBI taxonomy): domain Eukaryota; kingdom Viridiplantae; phylum Streptophyta; class Magnoliopsida; order Fabales; family Fabaceae; genus Vicia; species Vicia villosa. Next base: position 107,388,847 of record NC_081183.1, read on the forward strand.
CAAGTCATATCTCTCTCATGCTTTATAAGAAATTTCCCAACCAAAGCTCATTCTCAAGGAAATTCAATTCTCTACAACTTTTATGTTGGGCCCAAGGTCAAGAAATGCTTCCGCATAAGAGATATAAGCCAAAACATTACAGGTCTTTCTAGAAAGTCAACCAAAAGCAGTTTTTTGTCAAAGCCCATATCATCAAGATAAAATCTTCAAATAGAAAAATGGTACTAAAGTGGCTTATAAAGGACATCTTGGGCTTTCCATAAAGTCCTAGATCATCCCCATATGATAAATATTGAAGGAGTTATGGCTTGCGCAAGTTGGTCGATTTTGAGGAAATGCGTGAAAACCTAAATGAGGAATTTGTTATTTTTTAGCATTGGGCCTTAGGTTTTGAACTCTCCACGTGACATTAAACACACAATAGGCCCATTAACCAATTATCCTTTATTTTTATTTTTATTTCATTTTTATTTGAATTAAGTCACTTAAATTCAAATAAAATCAAATATGATCATAATTAAATGATAAATAATGGTGGGAATATTTTCTAAATTCTTGATCAATCTAAAATCACCTTACGGGCCCTTAAAATAATCTCACAACATGTGATGGTTTTTTTCCTTTAATTTTGGAAATATTTCATATAAATCCAAAATGAAATCAAATAAAATTATACAAAATTGTGTGATTAATTTTTTTAACCCTAAATAATTCACAAAATCAAGGAAAACAAGGAAGGAGATATTGGATTGAGTTTGAGTCCAAAATTAGAAGGATTTCATACAAATAAAATCAAATATTGGATTGAGTTTGAGTCCAAGTTATTAACCCTAAAATACCTCTCTATATATTCATAGCAAGACCCAATGGATAGGGGACGAAAAGAAGACGAAGAGGGCAGCCACAAAGCTAGGGTTTTGACTTTAGAATTTTCAAACAAACTTGCACTTTTGAACCTTCACCTACAGCCGTTTCCAGGAGCTTCCAAGGACTCTATCGTATCCCTAAGTAACACAAGGTAAGTGCACGAGCTTTATAGCATATGAAAGCACCCACCATTCGTATATCATGTTCATCATGTTTACATGCCTCTTGAATTTTTTTTCTGCATATGGCTATATTTTAATAAGATTTGATGATTGCTTTAGGTTTGTAAGATGTTTTAGAGAAGGTTGAAACCATCATTCGCAAGATTTGAGGCCGGGATTGAGTTCCACCATGGCTAGGGCAAAACAAAACTTGCCTCTCGTTCTCATGCCTACCCGCGTTTTTTGACCAAAATGACCACACTAACATGTTCAGGATACCTTAATTATGCAATCTGGGCTGTTTTTTTGTATTTTTTCGAATGTTTTTTTGCGATCGTTCCATGTGCAGGTGTAGCTGCGAATTTTTCGTAGCAAATTTTATACAGAATGGAAGCAAATTTGTAGCCATGGTTTTCGTGAAGATGATGAATAGTTACTTTGAAAGTCAGACCATGCGTTGGCGTGTTGGTATTGGAAGGTCAACGAAATTGGATTCTCTTTTCTTCTCCCATTCGTCCGTGACAAGTGATAGGGAACCCACGTTATAATTTGGGTTTGAATTTGAATACAGGAATGTATTTTAATATTTCTTTTTTGTTTGTGTGCCCACTAACAAACCAAGCGCGCAGATCATTTGGTCACGACGGAAGCTCCATGATGCAAGGTTTCAGTGTTCGAGCCATACCAGGGCCTTATTATTGTACCACTTAAATGTTTTGAGTTATCTGCAGATCCAGTGCACCGGTCCTACGCGTGACTATCGTACTCCTCAACAGACTGACCATTGGATTCCCACTAAGACAGATCTAGTTGTAGCAACCTGCCCTTAAATATTAGACTTTTAGAGTCGCCACCTATTCTACCAGGGCGAATAGGAAACCCTACGCAGTTAAGAGATTCAGGGTAAGTTATTATATTCGGGACAAGGGAAGGTGTTAGGCACCCTTAACCCTTTCCTAAGGTTTTGAGTTAAGGCAAAAGTTTTATGGCTAAATAATAAGGTTTAATAGCTAAGGAAATGAATAGGGCGAGAAGTGATATTTGAACGAATTGAGGTTTTGGGAAAGGGGACTCGCCTTGTTGCCAAGTGCCTAAGTACCTCCTTATGGAGGATCAGAGTCAACGTAGTTCGGGGCAGGGTTGTACGCCTTAGATTTTAGTATGAATGTTTGAAGGTATTTTGAGTTACCTTATCGTAGTTTTGAAATTTGTGGTTTGAAAAAGTGTGTTTTAAATGGCGTACAACCCTGATTATAATTTGTACTATTAATCGCAATGATCAATAGGTTTGATCACCATAATTAATAGATTAGTAAAGGATTGCTAACAATTCTAATCGATAGATTCGATTATCACTAATAGAAAATAAGTGTATTTTAAATAAATTAATTGTTTTGGAAATTGATTATCGTTAGTTATCACAATCAATAGATTTGTTTAAAACCACTAACGAATTAAAAGATATTGCTAATCATCATAACCAATAGAATGGTTAAAACCTTTTAGCAAAATAAATGTATTTTAAATAAATGATTTGAAGTAAATTAATTAAACAATTGATTATTACCCACCGCGATCAATTAATTTAATCGAAGTGGATAAAATTCTAAGATTGTTTGGCTAAAACCTAAGTTGGTTAGAAAACCCTAATCCTAATACTATGGCCAATGGCCAGTGGGATTGGGCTAACCCTAATACTTTGATAACTTTCTAGGGTTTTTTGTGATCTTTACCATTAAAGTTGATTAATTTAATTAAATCGAATAATCGAAATAATCGAGAAAATAATTCTAAGCCCTAGTTATTAACCTAATCCTAATTTTATTATTCTAACCCTAATTAAATAAATAAATTAAATTAAAACTAATTACATTTAATCTAAATAATTAAATAAAAAATATATAGAAAAAACCTGGTTTTGATTCTATGTGGTGGCTCTTTGAGTGTCCATGGTGTGTCTGCGCTACTGGGACATCTGATCTTGCTGGGTGCGCATCTGAATGGCCAGGATGAGAGGACGCATCGTAGGCCTTGGTGGGTCATGCGTACCTGATTTGATTTCATTCACCAGCAAATGTAAGTAAAAATAAGTTTGTAGGACGCTGGGTATCGAACCCAGGTCCCAGAGGTTGCGTAACCTTCACGCTTGCCAACTCCACTGCAGTGATTAGTTGTTTATAAAACCAAACAATTTAAACAAATAAAAAACAAACACAGCCCAATAGCAAGTTCAATGTAAGTCAAACCATGGGTCCCAGTTTAGCATGTTTGAACGAATCACAAGCGGAGAGAGAAACCCCACGCGTAAACCCTCCAACCAGAAAGCATGAACGGGACACATAAGCATTGACCACCGCCTGCAAATTTCAAACCACCACCGGCGGTGGTTTATTCGTCTTCTCCGGCGAAGGCATATTACGAATCTCTGCAAAATCAACCAAAACGCACAAACAAATAGCCCAGACCCACCAAATAAAGGGTTGCGAATTCAATGGAATCGTTACTTTGGACTGAAACGCCCTGTAGCTATGGTTTTGATGCTCCTCGATCTCAGTGCCCTAACAATGGTGCACTATGATTCATGCGCTAGTTTTTATGTTTAATGGCCCAGAAACGCTTCAAACATCATGGTGATCATGAATAAACAACCAAAATACATTCATAATGCGTGAAACATTGAAAAAGAAATTTGAAAGAGAAAGTGAAACTCGTGCTCCTGTATGTACTTCCTCTGCGTGCCTGGGCTTCGATGAAGGTAGGAATCAGATCCTGGGGACTTCAGGAGGAAGATTGAACACTTAGAATTGATCGGGGATGGCTGAAACTTGAAATTTAATGGTGCAATTTGATTTGGAATTTTTGATATGTAAACCCTAGTTCTTTGGCTGCTACCTCCCTCCTCCTTTTCCCCCCTTGGCATTGGTTCCAGATATCCTTATATAGCCAAGTGAATTAGGGTTATAGGATTGGAAAGAATCAAAGATATTCACTTAAACATATTTGATTGAAAATCTCATGTAAAAGCTTCTATTTTTGTTCAATCTCATCCAATCATCCTTAGCATGAAACTTTCATGATATATTTGATATTTGGATCATTGAAACTTGATTAGAAAATAAATCGTTGATTTGAAACTATTTATTTCATATTTATATGATTTATTAATGTTTAAATGAATAAAAATTCAAGTAAATAAAAATAAATATAATAAAAATAAAATAAAAGGTTTAAGAGTCCTTTTATGGGCCATGGTCACGTTTGGAGTGGAAATCTTAGGCCCATTAACCAAAAAATCCAAAATTATTCACTTAGGGTTTCATGTCTTTCTTGAAATTTGGCCAACTTGTACACCTCGTATCTCTCTCAATTTTGATCCTATAGAGGTGTTTTAGGACTTTTTAGAAAGCTTAAAGAGTCCTCTAAATGTCCTGTTTGGTTTCATCTCCATTGAAGTTTACATGTTCATGTTATGGGCTTTTGAAGAAGATGTCCTTTTAATGACCTTTTTGGAGGAACTGTAATGTATTGGACCATATCTCTTGAATGAAACATTTCTGGCCTTAGCATGTGAGAGACAAAGTTGTAGAGAATCCAATTTCCTTCAGAGTAGGCTATAAGTGAGAAATTTCTGATAAAGTATGAGAGAGTTATGCTCAGTCAAAGTTCAGTTGACTTTTTACTTAAAAAACCCTAATTTGAACCTTTTGACTTTGTTCATTTCTGAGTGTTTATTAATGAATCATGATCAACCTTTGATCAAATGATGGATGTAACTTCAAATACTTGATGTTTGACCAAAAATCAGGAGTTTTGACTATACTTTGACCATAGCTGACTTTTAGATCAAACTAGTCGACTGTGGATCATCTGAGCCATTGAATGAGCAATCCTTGGAATTGAAGCTTGACTTTTGACATTGAGATACATTGAACCATGATAAACCATATAAAATCCATTGGAAACCTTGATACATCTTTTCTCCTTAGAAAATCTAAAGCCCTAACTTGAGGACCCTTTGATTAGGAGAGAGTGACTTGAGTTTAACCATTGAACCTTGAACCCTTGAAGATGAAATGAGATGGGCAAATTTTGGGGTATGACACCTGCCCCTGTTCAATCTTCTTAAACCTAAAGAGTCAGATAGGCACGTCTGCCTATCATGATCTAAAGGTAGAAGATGATTGAACACTAAAATGCCCTGAAATTTGCGTTTACTGGTGCTAGCCAGGATATTATGAGGAATAGGCTTAGAGATGCTATTTGCAGGAGATCACAACCAACGGGATGATATTGTGATAATAGTACTTCTTGTTAGCATGAATCCCATCCTGAATTGTAAAATTAGCTTGATGCAATGTTATGATGCATGTAATGTATGATGCAGTGAGCTTCTCAAAATAAATGAGAGCCATGTATGTATATGCATTATGTATGAATGAGGTATGTAATTGAATGATGCATGACTGTTAGCTATGTTAGTTGAAGTATGTTAGTGTAATACGGTGAACTGACTTTATTTGAAATGTCGCGGTAAGCAAGAGTCGCCATCGACTTTTATTTTATCCAAATTAATAGAAAGGCTAAAAGAACAGGAAAAACCTTTTAAATAAAAACTGAGTTCTGGGGGTAATTTATACAAAGGGAAGGTGTAAGGCACCCTTTGCATCCATGGTTTTCCATGGGCTCTTAATTGCTTTGCTCTTTAGTTTTGAAACCAAAAGTTTAGAAATGTAGAAGAAAAAAGATAAGGACTTGAGCATAGCCTTATTGAAGTTTTTTAAGAAGAAGTGTAATAAGAAGATTTTTAAACCAGAGCAAAGCAATTAGGGGCAAATTACCCGGTTAGATGAAAAATGTTCTTTTAACCTTTCAGGGCTACCCATACCATAGGAGGGTAGGGAAGTCCTTTTATTTGGCGGTTAAAGGGTCGTCGAATCATCGTTCTCCACAAGACTGTCCCTGCCATAGAGGGGCAGGTAGTCTAAGGGAAGGATCAGAATAGCCATTTACTTTTAGGCAATCGGAGGACACCTCAGCATTTCGTAGGCAACTTCGAGGGACGATGTCATATTAGCGAATCGAAGGCAACATCATTAGGGACTTATGATCTGAATGAACTGGGGGCAACATTGCTGAGGCGTCCTCGTATTCAAGGGACTTGGCTATTCTGCACTGAAAAACACAAGGCAACAAGCAACAGGCAACATGCAACATGCAACAGGCAACAAGAGAGGTTACCATAAAAGATGTGTGGGTGCAACAATCACGTGACCAGATTCAGTTATATTATCTTGTAATTAGGTGATTCTAGATTCAGTTCGAGGTTATCACTCCCTAGGATTACTAACCACGTAGTTTATATATACAGTGTTTAGTGCCTTCAAGGCCAAACAATACAAACCAGAAGCAGTTACATAATGAACCACGAGGATGGGGGAGAAAGCAATACTAAATCTAAACCCCCAATAAAGAAATAGGGTTTGGCATAAGTAATAATTTAAAGAAGAAATAAAGTAAATTGAGTTTCAGGGTTACCGACTAATCGAGCTTTGACCGGCTGGCTAACCCTGAAAATTGGAAAAAGAAAAATAAACAGAAGGGGTGAGTGTAGGAGGAATTCATTAAAGTCGGAATCAAACCCTAATTTAATAATTTAATCTATAAGGTACAATTAATAATTAAATAAAAGGAGGGATTGGAACTTAGCTTTGAATCTGGCGCGCAATCGGACGAACCCTGATGGTAACCCTGAAAACTACACAAAAAGAAAGCCAAAAAAATTCAGTGTAGGCATGATCTTCGTAAACCCTGATTAGGGCACAAGTTAATTGTGATTAATAGAATAAATAAAAACAAATTAATTAATTATTGGTTTTTTAACCTAATTAATTAAATCGGCAAAAATAGGTTTTCGATTAAATATCTTAACCCTAATATCAATTAAACATTTATAACTAATTCAATAATTAACAATTTAAATTGATTTTAAACATTAATCATTTATATAAAAATAAATAAATAAAAATAAAAATAAAAATAATTTAAATAAATAAGTTAAATAAATCTTTTTATTATTATTTTTTATGTTTTTGTGAAAAAGGAAAAATTTTAGAATGATTTTTTATTAAAAGGAATTTTTCTTTTAAAAAAAAATTGAAATATATAAATCAAATATAAATAAATAAACAAAGAATAAAACTGAATTAAAATAAAAAAAAGAAAAGAAACTTAGTTGGAATCTGGTGTGGTAAGCTTGTGAGGTCTGTGATACGCTTGCGTGCTTAGAAACGTTGGATTCATCTTCGCAAAGATCTGATGGTTTGAAAACACCGGTGCATTGCGTGTCCACGTGAAGGAAGTGTACTGGATCGTGATGGTGTAGGTGACGATTCTGGATGTTCCACGGCCAATGGATGGTTGCGTTCGCTTCATAACACTCCCAGGATTGTTGTTTGATCTTCAAAACTTCGTGAAACGTCCTCTAATTCCAGAATCGATCCTCCTTTTTTCTGAAATTTTTGGAGTTAATAAGAACTCTTTTGGCTGCCCAATCCTTGTCAATCATCCCTCTTTGCATTCTGATTTAGTTGTGAATATATAGGCAAGTGATTTTAGGTTAACAATATTGAACAAAATCCCCTTGAATCTCTTTGCAAATTTGATTGGATTCTTGAATATGAACTTTCTAAACTAGGCCAATTTCCAATCTTTTTCAACCAATCTCGTTTTGCACGAATTTTTAATCAATTATGAGGTAATTTGTGAAGGATAGAAAAACACTTAGAAAGGGGGGTTTGAATAAGTGTAGCTTTAAAACTTGTAAGATAAAAACTATTTGCACAATGATTTTTATCCTGGTTCGTTGTTAACTAAACTACTCCAGTTCACCCCCTTGGAGTGATTTACCTCACCTGAGGATTTAATCAACTAATCACACGAGATTACAATGGTTTTCCACTTAGACAACTGCTAAGTCTTCTATAGTATACTGATCACAACCTAATCACTCTAGGAACAATTTGCTTAGATACCCTCTAAGACTTTCTAGAGTATACTGATCAACAACCTGATCACTCTAGTTCTTTCAACTTAATGTAAACAAATTCTTTTAAGAGTTACAATGCTTCTTAGAAAGCTATTATCATAACTGTGATTTTCTCTTAAGTTTAAGCTTAATCTCACTAAGATATTACAACAGCAATGTAGTGAGGTTGATGATGAAGTTTGAGAGCTTTTTGAATTTGACAGCGTTTCTGTATATTTGCGCAAGTGTTCTCTTCAGCTTCTCATCAGAACTTCAATATATAGGCGCTTGAGAAGATGACCGTTGGGAGCATTTAATGCTTTGCGTAATCCGTACAGCATTGCATTTAATGTTTCACTCTTTTGTCAACTACCTCGAGCCTTGCTTTCGCTGTGTCTACTGACGTTGCCTTTAATAGCTTCTAACGTTCCTTTTGTTAGTCAGTGTAGCCTGCCATCTTGTACTTGCTTCTGATCTGATGTTTGTGTAAACAACGTTTGAATATCATCATAGTCAAACAGCTTGGTGCAGAGCATCTTCTTGTCTTCTGACCTTGAAGTGCTTCTGAGCGTGATACCATGAGAATTTCAGTGCTTTTGCTTTTGATCTCAAGTTCTTCTGATGCTTCCATAGACCCATGTTCTGATTCTGCTTGACCATCTTCTGATGTCTTGCCAGACCATGTTCTGATGTTGCATGCTGAATCTTCTGAGTCAGTGCTTCTTGCGCTGATTTTGTGCATACTCTTTATATAATTACTGAAATGGAAATTGCATAGTATTAGAGTACCACATTATCTCATACAAAATTCATATACTTGTTATCATCAAACCTAAGAATATTGATCAGAACAAATCTTGTTCTAACAATCCCCCTTTTTGATGATGACAAAAACATACATAAATGATATGAATTTGCAATCTGAATATCAGATGGCTAAAGACAATTACACAGCTATAGCATAAGCATATAAACATAGTGTGTGAATATGTCTCCCCCTGAGATTAACAATCTCCCCCTGAGATAAATAATCTCCCCCTGAAATAAATACTGGAAGAAATTTATAAATAAAGGACTTCCCTAAGTATTTTCCATTTCAGTTGAGACGATCACATATGCTTAGATCTTCAGAACATTCATAGCTTCTGATTCTTGCTTCCATAGGACAGCTTTAGAGCTTGAATTTCTTCTTGAATCATTGCATGCTAGATTGTATCAGAACATTGTTAAATGTACTAGAGCATCATCAGAGCATCTCTACATCCTAAAATGTTACAGAACAAACTAAACGACAAAAGTCAGAGCATGAATGAATCAGAACATAAAATATGTATCAGAACATATAATTATGTATCAGAGCAAAAACAATAATGTTTCAGAGCATATTTTAGAACTAAAAACATGCATCAGAACATATAAGGAATAAGAATGAGTTAGAGCATATTCTATCATCAGAATATCAGAACATTCTTCCTTCTTGCTTCTGATCTTGAAGCTTTACAGCACTCAGCTTGCTTCAATTTCCATGAGCTTGAATCCATACATAATTGCTTTTCCTCATGTCTTTGCTTCTCATGTGGAGCTTTTAAGAATATCTTCACTTCCTGCAAAACACTCAAAGACATAGAACTTGCAACTTCTGTTAGAAATGTGGGGACTTTCTCCCAGCAACTTATAAAATAAATCAGATCATTTATCACATTTTCTCACCCTTTTTGTCATAACATCCAAAAACATAAAAGATTCAGATGAAAAACGAACAATATGAGAGAAAGGAGGATAATTATCATTGATTGGCAAAGGAGAATTATCACAAAATACAAGGAGGATGCATAGAAGACAGATGCAAGAAACAATGAAAAACAACTAAGACACACAGGACTAAGACGACCCTAGCTTAGACATAATCTTGGCCAGCATGTCATGAATGGGCATTGCTCTCAGCCTGTCTCTCCATGAAAGTACGGAACTCAGCATTGATTGTATCTTAATTGTCCATACGAGAAGCTAGCTCAGTCTGATTCTTCTGAATAACCTCTAGAGTCTTCGCCAGAAGAGAGGGTTCATCAGAAGAAGCTTCACAACTTATGTCCAGAGGGAGAGCATTCACAACCGCAGCTTCCATAGTAAGATCATCAACTTGATTTTCCTCAGCAGGAATGTCTCCAACAGGATGATCTTTAGCATCAGCTTCTTCCATAGAAGCATCTCCATCATATTCTGCAGCAGGAAGATCAGAATCTCCATTCTCAAGAGCTTGAAGAATGGCAGCAAGATTCCTTGGTGCAGAAGGACCTTCAACTTCCGGCGGTTCAACAACTTCTGGAATGACCAAGTTGGGGTCTTCCTCAGAAGGATTTTCCCTTAGAAAGTCAAATAATGACTTGAAGTCTCCAGTCAGAACTGGATACTTAGGTCTCCAGACCACAATATCCCTACAAGGATTAGCTTCCATTTCCGCAGCAATTCTTGCCTCTACAAGTTCATCAATGAATTCCTTTTCTTCAAAACAGTATCTCCCTCCAAGACGACTAAACCAGAAGTCTTCATAGTGCCCTCAGAATTCTACAAGGGTGTGGAGCAAGTTCTACACAAATTTCCTGAAGTTCTTCAAAATAAGCATCTGCTTTTCTTCGGAAGATTCTCCAGAATTTTCGCATAGCAACATCATTTAAGCCAGCATGTTCAACAATTCTGAGAGTATCAAAGACTCTTCTGAGATTCCTCTTTACCATTTCAAAAATTACACCAATAGGATATGCTCGGCGGGATTTGATTTTGGTTATTGGAGAATCTGGTTTAGGGACAGAATAGGGTTGAGTCTCTCTATCCAACCGAAAAGATGATTATGCTTCATTCTCAGAATCTAACACTACCAGTTCAGCTTCAGGACGAGGCTTGGGAGTGTAATTGCAGTCACGGAGCAATTGCTCATGTGATGCAGAATCTGGAAGATCAGATACAGAGGGATTGTTTTGAGAGGTGGAAGGAATGGTTCATAGTTTGCATGAGGTGGTGGTTGAGAAGTGGATATATTTGTGTGAGGTGGAAATATAGTTTGAAGAGGTTGTATATCAAGAACAGGGGTTTCAAGGGCCTGGTCAGAAGCAAGGTTGGTTGTGGGTGGAGATGAAGGAATGGGAACATTTGTGATAGGTGAGTGAGGAGGAGTAAGAGTTTTGGTTACAGGATAAGAAGGAGGTGTGAGAACATGAATGTTTATGGGTGATTCTGATGGGGCTTTTTCTGGTTGATTTGCTGGTTCAGGGGTTTGAGCAATAGTTATTGGTGCAACTTCTGAACGTAAAGCAGGAACAGAATCAGGTTTAGAGAGATGAATACCTTTGGATACCTTCTGAACTGCTTTAAACACAGCCTCAAGCTTCCTCTGCTTCTTATTCTTCTGCTCTTCCACAACCTTTGCCTTCCCAAGAGAAATTTCTCTTCTTCTGGCAGATTCTAGAGTCTCCTTACCACTATCAACAGCCTTCTAACCTTCAACTTCTTGAGTTGTTGGTCCTTGAAAAATTTCTGCTTGCTGATTCACATCTTCTGTTTGCTGATTCACAGCTTCTTGAACTTCCTCATCTTCATCTGAGGCATTAATGATCAATTTTCTTTTTCTTGTCTTCTTCTTCTCAACAGCTTTTTCAGTTTCCACAATTTTGTTGGAAGACTTTCTCTTCTTCTTCTTCTCAGCAGTCTCCTTTTCACTCTTCTTATTTGAAACTGAAACAACCTGAACTCTTTCAGCAATAACTTCTTCTTGAGCAGCTTTCTCAACAATAGTAGCAGCAACTACACTCTAGACTACCTTCTCCTGGGTTTCAAAAGGATGATCAAATTTTTCTTCGTCCTTCTTTCCTTCTTCACAACAGCTTCAGGAGTAACTTCTGAAACATCTTCCGAAGCAGCAGGCCTGGAAGTAGAAGCTTTCTTGCAACCTCCTTTAGTAGGATCACTTTTTACTTATTCTTTTTCTTCTTTTTCTTCCTTAAGTGAGTTCAGATATCTAGTTCTGACTTCTGGCAGCTCACTTCTGAAGAAGGGTTCAAAGTCAGCAAGAATAGGATCTCTTCTGCTTCTTGCTCCAGGAAGAGGTTGAGGGGTTTGTCTGATAGCATCAATAACACTCATCTTTCTCAAGGTGAGAGCATTCAAGCAACTTCCAGTATTAACAACAAGATCTTTGATGATCCCTTCAGCTTCCAAGTTCTCAACAATCTTGGAATGAACCAGAAGGTTTGTAATGATTCTTCCAAAAGCAATAATAGTACACTTCTTTGTTTTGAAGGCATTTCTGGAATCCCTCACAGCATTCCACATGTGGTTGAAGATTATGTAGATAACATCAACCTTCTTCTGAGTGGCAATGCAATACATAATGTATTTCTGCTCATTGTTGATAAAATCTGCAGAATGTGTTCCTTTCCTGTGATAGAAACACCCTCGAAGAATCTTGGTCCAGATTTTGTAAAGATCCCTCATGTCCTTGACACGACTTGTTTCGTTTACGTCTGTATAAAGAGTAGTCAAAACCTCTTCCCAGTCAGCCCCTTGATCAATTTTATAAGCACCCTCAAGGTTTCTTAGATCGAACATCATTCTTAGGATGTTTTCAGTAACAACCACAATTTTCCTATGGACAACAGACAGAATAGATTTAGGAGCAACAACAGCATGCACCCAAAATTCCTTTACAAGATCTGGGTAAACCGGTCCACAGAACTCAGCAAATAAAGAGGCCCATCCTTGAAAGATGATATCTTCTTTAAGGCGAAAATCATGTTCTTCGAGACTATCAAAGTCTACCATGAGTTCACAGATAACTTCCAACTCCTTTTTGGGAATAAAGTTGGAGATAACCGGAACAATTTGCTGATCTTCTTCTTGAAGATGGAGAGGAACAGATGAGCTGGCGTTGAGAGACGATGAAGCAACCATTGAAACAGTACTGAGATTGCAAGAACTATTTCTGGGTTTGCGCTTAGGGTTTGAGAAAAGACCAAAAAGGTTGCAAAAATGCATGCAAGAAGAAAGAGAGAATGGGAGCGAAAAAGATAAACGTTATGATTTGAAATGTATTTATAGAGACGGATTTGAAAAAGAATGCAATAAAATTATGAGAATGAACAGTTACAGAATCAAATGAAATCAATTGCATTAAATGATGAGTGACGTTAGGTGAGAGATCGTGGTAAATGAAATGATTTAACACAGTTACCTAGGGAGGCGTCCCATCAGATTCACTCACGCTTTTACCCACCGTACAGACACGTGTTCACCACCAGAATACACTTGATGACAGCTGTGTTGTACTGAGTAGAACTTTTCATCTTCTGATTCTGATCACTGCTTCTGATTATTATTCTTTAGAAATGATCTAGTTCTGATAGGATCATCTTTCTTTCCAAGGATCACATCTTCTGAGTGAGCTGAGGTGAGTCTAGAAGATCTTCTGACTGTTGGCTCTTCAGAAATTCTAAGATTCTCTAAAGATGCAGCAACTTGATCTTCTGATCCTTTGCTTCTGAGACTTTCAGCTTCTGAAACTCTGCTTCTTGGTTCTTCAGCTTCTGATATGTCAATATCTATATCTGCAAAATTCTCAAACTGCTTTGGCTTTTCAAGACCAAGCTTATCATCAAATCTGATATTGATTGATTCTTCTACAACCAATGTTTCAGTATTGTATACTCTGTAGCCTTTAGAGCGTTCAGAATATCCAAGAAGAAAACATTTTTGTGCCTTAGAATCAAACTTACCAAGATGATCTTTAGTATTAAGAATAAAACAAACACATCCAAAAGGATGAAAATATGAAATCTTGGGCTTTCTGTTCTTCCACAATTCATAAGGAGTCTTATTAAGAATAGGTCTTATAGAGATTCTATTCTGAGTATAACATGCACTGTTTATTACTTCTGCCGAGAAATGCTTAGCCATATTGGTTTCATTGATCATGGTTCTGGCCATTCCTTGTAGAGTCCTATTCTTTCGCTCTACAACTCCATTTTGCTGTGGAGTTCTAGGGAAAGAGAAATCATGGGCAATACCATTTTCTTTGAAATAAATCTCAAAGAATGTGTTCTCAAATTCGCCACCATGATCACTTCTGACCTTTATGATTTTACACTCCTTCTCAGATTGGATCCAAGTGCAGAATTCAAAGAACACTGAATGAGACTCATCCTTGTGTTTTAAGAACTTTACCCATGTCCAACGGCTATAATCATCTACGATGACTATTCCATATTTCTTCCCTATGATAGATGTTGTTTTGACTAGTCCAAACAGATCAATGTGCAGAAGTTCTAACGGCCTTGAGGAAGAGACAACATTCTTAGATTTGAATGCAGGTTTGGAGAACTTGCCCTTCTGACATGCTTCACAAAGAGCATCTGATTTGTATTTCAGATTTGGGAGTCCTCTGACCAGATTTAGTTTGTTAATCTGAGAAATCTTTCTCAAACTAGCATGTCCTAATCTTCTGTACCAGACCCATTTCTCTTCAGAAACAGACATATGGCATGCCACCTTCTGCTTCTCAAGATCTGAAAGATCAATCTTATAAATGTTGTTCTTTCTCTTGCCTGTAAATAGGATTGAGCCATCCTTCTGACTTACAGCCTTGCAAGACGTTTGATTGAAGATTATATCATAACCATTGTCACCTAATTGACTTATGGACAATAAGTTATGCGTTAATCCTTCTACAAGAAGTACATTAGTTATGGAAGGAGAGTTACCAATACTTATGGTTTCAGAGCCAATAATCTATCCCTTCTGATCTCCTCCAAACTTGACTTCTCCACCAGACTTAAGCACCAGGTCTTGGAACATAGACCTTCTTCCCGTCATGTGTCGCGAGCACCCAGAGTCCAGGTACCATGACATTTTGTGCTTTGTCTTCTTTGCTGCCAAGGATATCTTCAACAGAAATTATCTTCTCCTTAGGTACCCATAATTTCTTAGGTCCTTTCTTGTTAGTTTTCCTCAAGTTCTGATTGAACTTGGGTTTAGCATAATAGTTAACAGGAGGGACAGCATGATATTCTTTAGGTTTGGCAGCATGATATCTTTTAGGTTGTGTCACACGCTTCTTGGTGTGTGTAGCATGAAAGCTTTGTGCATGTGAAGTGAGCCTGATATCATGTGAGTGGCCATATTTGAACTGATCATACAATGGCTTGTATGTGATTTTCAAATCATCTACAGGTTCAAATTTATGTGGGATATCACCCTCATAGCCAACGCCAATCCTTTTGTTTCCAGAAACTCCATATATCATAGAAGCAAGGTGACTTCTGCCAATACTTCTAGATAGAAACTTTCTGAAGCTCGAGTCATATTCTTTCATAATATGATTGAGGCTAGGAATGGATTTTTCAGGTTCAGAAGGAGATCCAATGTCTTTGGATAATTTTAAAACTTTTTCCTTCAGTTCTGAATTTTCCATTTCCAGCTTCTTAGTTTCAGATTCAAATAGCTTTTTTAGCTTTTTGTATTTGATACTAAGATGAGCCTTGAGTTCCAGAAGTTCAGTTAAACTGGAAACTAACTCTTCTCTAGATAGTTCAACAAATACCTCTTCAGAATCTGATTCTGATGTAGATTCTGATCCATCATCCACTGTGGCCATCAGTGCAAAGTTTGCTTGCTCGCCTTCAGAGTCTGATTCTGATTCTGATTCAGAATCATCCAATGTTGCCATAAGACCCTTCTTCTTATGAAACTTCTTCTTGGGATTCTCCTTCTATAGTTTTGGACATTCATTCTTGAAGTGTCCAGGCTCATTGCACTCATAGCAGATGAGCTTCTTCTTGTCAGATCTTCTGCCACCAAAAGATTCTCCTCTTTCAGGCTTCTTTGAACTTCTGAAGTTCTTGAACTTCCTTTGCTTGCTCTTCCAGAGTTGGTTTACCCTTTTGGAGATCATGGACAGTTCATCTTCTTCTTCTGATTCTGATTCTTTAGAATCTTCTTCTTCAGCCTGAAAAGCGTTAGTGAATTTTTTATGATTAGATTTTAATGTAATAGACTTACCTTTCTTCTAAGGCTCATTTGCATCCAGCTCTATCTCATGGCTTCTCAAGGCACTGATTAGCTCTTCCAAAGAGACTTCATTCAGATTCTTTGCTATCTTGAATGCAGTCACCATTGGACCCCATCTTCTGGGCAAGCTTCTGATGATCTTCTTTACATGATCAGCCTTGGTGTAGCCTTTATCCAGAACTCTTAATCCAGCAGTTAGCGTTTGAAATCTTGAGAATATCTTCTCAATATTTTCATCATCCTCCATCTTGAAGGCTTCATATTTCTGAATTAATGCAAGAGCTTTGGTCTCCTTGACTTGAGCATTTCCTTCATGGGTCATTTTCAATGACTCATATATATCATAGGCAGTTTCCCTGTTAAATATCTTCTCATACTCAGCATGAGAGATAGCATTCAGCAAAATAGTCCTACATTTATGATGATTTTTGAATTGCTTCTTTTGATCATCATTCATTTCTTGTCTTGTAAGCCTTACGCCAGTAGCTTTCACTGGACGTTTGTAACCATCCATCAGAAGATCCCATAAGTCACCATCTAGACCAAGAAAGTAACTTTCAAGTTTATCTTTCTAGTATTCAAAGTTTTCACCATCAAATACTGGTGGTCTAGTATAACCATTGTTACCATTTCCATTGTGTTGCTCAGCTGAGCCAGATGTAGATGTATTTGTTGGATCTTCACCAGCCATCTTTTACTGAAGCGTTTTTCTCTTCCTGAATCTTTTCTAAACACGGTTAAGTGCTTGCACCTTAGAACCGGCGCTCTGATGCCAATGGAAGGATAGAAAAACACTTAGAAATGGGGGTTTGAATAAGTGTAGCTTTAAAACTTGTAAGATAAAAACTATTTGCACAATGATTTTTATCCTGGTTCGTTGTTAACTAAACTACTCCAGTCCACCCCCTTGGAGTGATTTACCTCACCTGAGGATTTAATCCACTAATCACATGAGATTACAATGGTTTTCCACTTAGACAACTGCTATGTCTTCTAGAGTATATTGATCACAACCTGATCACTCTAGGAACAATCTGCTTAGATACCCTCTAAGACTTTCTAGAGTATACTGATCAACAACCTGATCACTCTAGTTCTTACAACTTAATGTAAACAAATTCTTTTAAGAGTTACAATGCTTCTTAGAAAGCTATTATCACAACTGTGATTTTCTCTTAAGTTTAAGCTTAACCTCACTAAGATATTACAACAGCAATGTAGTGAGGTTGATGATGAAGTTTGAGAGCTTTTTGAATTTGACAGCGTTTCTGTATATTTGCACAAGTGTTCTCTTCAGCTTCTCATCAGAACTTCAATATATAGGCGCTTAAGAAGATGACCGTTGGGAGCATTTAATGCTTTGCGTAATCCGTACAACATTGCATTTAATGTTTCACTCTTTTGTCAACTACCTCGAGCCTTGCTTTCGCTGTGTCTACTAACGTTGCCTTTAATAGCTTCTAACGTTCCTTTTGTCAGTCAGCGTAGCCTGCCCTCTTGTACTTGCTTCTGATATGATGTTTGTGTAAACAACGTTTGAATATCATCAGAGTCAAACAGCTTGATGTAGAGCATCTTCTTGTCTTCTAACCTTGAAGTGCTTCTGAGCGTGATACCATGAGAATTTCAGTGCTTCTGCTTCTGATCTCAAGTTCTTCTGATGCTTCCATAGACCCATGTTCTGATTCTGCTTGACCATCTTCTAATGTCTTGCCAGACCATGTTCTGATGTTGCATGCTGAACCTTCTGAGTCAGTGCTTCTTGCGCTGATTTTGTGCATACTCTTTATATAATTCCTGAAATGGAAATTGCATAGTATTAGAGTACCACATTATCTCATACAAAATTCATATACTTGTTATCATCAAAACTAAGAATATTGATCAGAACAAATCTTGTTCTAACAATTTGATGACTGAAATTGATTGGAGACAAGAGCAAATCAAATCTTTTGCAATTTTCCTTAACTATATGATTTATATTGTATTTTTAATGAATTAAATTCAATAAAAAATAAAATATTAATCAAGAATTCATGGCCTTGGATGTGGACCTCCTTGATAACTTGGGTAACAAGATTGGGCCTTAAAAACATGGGCTTATTTGCTAAAAAAATCATTTAGAAGCCTTTTACTTCTTATTCTTTCCCTTAAAATTGTCCAACTTTGACAAGGCATATCTCCCTCGATTTTTAAGATATGGAGGAGTTCTAGGACTTTTTGGAAACCTCAAGATGTCCTCTACAAGCCACTTTGGAGGCTTTTTATCCATATGAAGAATTTATATTGATGATATGGGCTTTGACAAAAAACTGTTTTTGGTTGACTTTCAAAAAGGACCTATAATCTTTTGATCCATATCTCTCAAATGAAGCATTTTTAGACCTGGCATGTGAGAGACAAAGTTGTAGAGAATTCAATTTCCTCCAAAATGAGATTTGGATGGGAAATTGCTGATGTTCCATGTGAAAGTTATGGCTGGTAAAAGTTCAGTTGACTTTCTCCTCTAACAACCCTAATTTAGAAACTTTTGAATTTTTTGATTTCTAATCTTTTCTTGATGAACCATGATCAATCCTTGATCAAATGGTGAATGATACTTCAAAATAAGGTTGTTTACAAAAAATCAGGAGTTTTGACTGTACTTTGACCATAGTTGACTTTTAGGCCAAATTAGTCGACTGTTGACTTTCTGAGCAACCGAGTGACCAATCCTTTGAATTGAGGCATGAATTTTTTCATGGAGATATTTTGAAACATCATAAGCCATACGAGATGTATTTGAGCCTTTGATTCATTGATTTTCTTCAGAGAAAACAAAACCCTAGTTCAGGAGTTCATTGTTTAGGAGAGTATGCCTTTGAGTCTTGAACTTTGATGTGAGTTTGAATTAAGAGAAATAAGATGGGCAAATTTTGGGGTATGACAATTAGTAACTTTGGAAAAGAAAAATAAAACCCTTGTTTGTTACCGGTGAAGTTTTGAGGGAGATCACTGTCGACGGACTAACGTGATGAATAAACCCGATTGAGGAACCCTTTGTAAAACCGTGTTGTAAAACCCTTTGTAGATCCTTATCGTAAAACCCTTTTGTAAAACCCTTTGTAAGTTTGGAGGAGATCACTGCCGAGGGACTAACGTGATGAATAAACCTAATTGGGGAACCCTTTGTAAAACCCTGTTGTAAAACCCTTTGTAGATCCTTATCGTAAAACCCTTTTGTAAAACCCTTTGTAAAACCCTTTGTAAAACCTTTTCGTAAAACCATTTTGTAAAACCCTTTGTAAAACCCTTTTAAAATCCTTTGTAAAATAGTTCACTTGCCATGCCAACTTACCTACACCAAAGTTCCTGGAAAGGACGAGAGACGTATGGACATTACTATGTGGTTGAAGCGCAATAGTGACTCCGTATAACAATCTTTGATCAAGGAAAATAAATCCCTATTTTCTGCCGATGATGATATTGACTAGCAAGAAGATTTGAAGGAGATCACTGCCGAGGGACTAACGTGATGAATAAACGTAGCTATCAATAGCGAGGGCTCACCGTTTGTTGTGTAGAAGATAATCAACTTGCTATAGTGCTAGCAAGCTTTCGCAGTTTGTAAATAACTTACTTACTATAGTTCTAGTAAGTCTTTGCAGTTTCTGTAACCCACTTACTATAATTCTAGTAAGTCTTTGTAGTTGTCTTGGACGAGAGAGGAATCACTTGTTATGGTTCTAACAAGTTTACCTGCGTAAAGGAGTCACTTGCTATAGTTCTAGCAAGCTTACCTGCAACGAAGGGATCACTTGCCATGGTTCTGACAAGCTTACTTGCACCAAAGGGATCACTTGCCATGGTTCTGACAAGCTTACTTGTACCAATAGGAATTATTTGCTATAGTTCTAGCAAACTTACCTGCACCAATAGGAGTCACCTGCCATAGTTTTGACACGCTTACCTGCACCAATAGGAGTCACCTGCCATAGTTCTGACACGCTTACCTGCACCAAAAGGAATCGTTTGCTATGGTTCTAGCAAACTTACCTGCACCAAAAGGAATCGTTTGCTATGGTTCTAGCAAACTTACCTGCACCAAAAGGAATCGTTTGCTATGGTTCTAGCAAACTTACATGCACCAAAAGGAATCGTTTGCTATGGTTCTAGCAAACTTACCTGCACCAAAAAGAAATCATTTGCTATGGTTCTAACAAACTTACCTGCACCAAAAGGAATCATTTGTTATGGTTCTAGCAAACTTACCTGCACCAAAAGGAATCGTTTGCTAT
Source organism: Vicia villosa (assembly GCF_029867415.1). Taxonomy (NCBI): domain Eukaryota; kingdom Viridiplantae; phylum Streptophyta; class Magnoliopsida; order Fabales; family Fabaceae; genus Vicia; species Vicia villosa. The sequence goes on from NC_081183.1 coordinate 107,409,231, forward strand.
GGTTCTAGCAAACTTACCTGCATAAATTTCTTTGATATATCTGCAGAATTTAGAAATATGAGAGCTAGAGACCTGGCGTTGTATATGTTGTCTGTACCAAGTTAGCGTGTGAAGCGTAATGTGTAAAGTGTATCGTGTAAAGTGTAGTGTGCGAAGCGTAGTGTGCAATGCATAGCGTGTACATGCCAATGATGCTGACGTTTGAACCATGTAGATGTTTGGCTCGAATGCTTATGCTGATGCATATGTATATATGCTAATGCTGATGCAAATCCCAAGATTTTATCTCCTTAAGCCCATTGAATCTGTTTAACCCATGTTTGCCCCTATACCACGGCTATGCTTAGGCCGGCTTGGTAATGTTTATGTATGTGGATAATGCTTATGCTTATGTATATGTTGATTGATGTAACAAGTGGAACAAAATAATTTCTTCTATAAGACTACCTGAAAAGGTTTCTGGAATGGATATGAAATTTTTTCTTAAAGAAGATTACCTGAAAAGGTTCTTAGAAAGGACAAAATTTATCTTAAAGAAGACCACCTGGAAAGGCTGAAAGATGTCTTAAAAAATACTACCTAAAAAGGTTCTTGGGAAGGACGATGAATGTCTTAGAAAAGACTAACTAGAAAGGTTCTTAGAAAAAGAATGTATTTAAAGAAGATTACCTGAAGAGGTTCCTGGAAAGGATGACATTTCGTCTTAAAGAAGACTACCTGAAAGGTTCCTAGAAAGGATCGTAAGATTTGTCTTAAAGAAGACTACCTGAAAAGGTGTGGTGTAATGTATCAACCAATGTATGTAATGCATGACTTATGTATATTCGTATGATGCTCCAATAATAGGTTGTTGATAACTAAAGCATATATAGCTTGCTAATGTTGTAGGGTGTGATGTTAGCGCGACTTCCAAATCCGTGTTTTTGAATTTTGAAGATCGTAGTTAGGAGAAAGATTTGTTCGAGGTTGTAAAGTGTGAGGATGCCTTTTCCGTTTGCTATGCGCCTTGCTCCGGTTTTACTTTTTTTGAATTATTCCACGCCTTTGACTTTTCGAAATTCTCCGCGTCTTTAACCTTTGCAATTCGCACCTTTAACCTCTTGAAATCCTTCACACCTTTATCCTTTGGAAATTCTTCACGCCTTTAACCTTTTGAGGCTCTCCACACCTTTAACCTTTCGACATTCTCCACGCCTTTAACCTTTTGAAGTTTTCCATGCCTTTAGCCTTACGAGGTTTTCCACGCCTTTAACCTTTTGAGGTTTTCCACACCTTTAAACTTTTGAGGTTCTCCACACCTTTAACCTTTTGAGGTTCTTTATCCATTTAACCTTTTGAATTGTTCTCCCTATGGATTTGATATCCACTACCCAATATTTAGTAGAAAAAGATGCCCCTGATCTCCAAGCCATGAAGGAAGTACCCCGAGAAATAACCTTGTCATATGCTTCGACGTTTAGATTGAAGGGTGTGCCCTTGATCTCTAGGATATGGAGGGTTATCCATAGTATTCTATCCTTTTGGTTTAAATTCCTCCCATGTTTGACATGCCCCTGATTGAGATGTGACTCAAGTCGATTGAACCTTAAGATGAATGCCCCTAGTTAACAGGATTTTTGATCGTATGCCCTGTAATTCTTGAAATTTTGCCCCTGTTTAGGAGAACCCTCTGGACGTGGTTTCCCTATTCAAGAGTCTTTATTAGAAGTGATCGCCCTTGATTAACCAATTTCGAGATCTCCTTGATGCTAAGTGTATATTCGTAGATGACGTTGTACCCTTTGAGAAGTAACTTCAATGCAATGCGTATGCAAGTTTTGAAATCGAAGTCTGTTATGAATTAGGACTGGATGATTAGAAATGAATGTTTGAAGAAACGTAGTGGTTAGAAATAGTTTTAACAAACCTAGGAGTCAGTATAACAAAATCCTGCTTAATATGCTTTCATAGTTAACCTTGCCTCAATTAGGACTTTTGAATGTTGTAACTTGGCCTGGTTTATGGTTTAAGAAACAATGGATGTAACGCTCAAATTTTATTTAACCCACCCCTTTCTCCTTGATGTTCTCCAAATCCTAAAAATTTGCCTAATCCAATGAATGTGCTTTGTATGTAAGAGAATCGTTTCAATTTTGATGTTGAGCAGAAGCCTTAGTAGAGATCCACGCATTGATAGGAAGCTTCGATGATTTAGCAGTCACAAGATTATCCTTCGTATTTCGCCTTTGTTTTTTTTTTCCATCCCTTATTTTTTGCATGAGCCAATTCCTTTGAATTTGATCCATCGGGATGCCCTAATTTTTTCCTAAGTCATTTTTATTTCCTTTTATGGAAGTTTCCATTTTAACTTAGCGCGCACTTTCCTCCTTTTTTTTGAATGCTCCTTTTAACATATTGATCCTTGGATATTGAATGTTATGACTGCCATGTTGACCTTGATTTGTAAGCTTCAACTTTGATACGCCCTCGATGACGTATTGACGGAGAAGATGTTGTGAATGTTACCTCCATTGCTTCCTCAATCTTGGATGAACGCGAGGAAGAAGATATGCTTAAACCTTTGCTTGAACCTTTGCTTGACCCTTTGCTTGACCCTTTGCTTGAACCCTTGCTTGGATTGACTGATTCTCTTGACCATAAACAAACCATTGAATTAATCGAACTCTACCCTGTCCTTGGTTGATATCAAGGTTGATTTGAAAAGTAGAAACAAACTCCAACTCCTGGCTCGAGGGGGTGACGAGGGATTAACGTCCTTATATCACCACTGTTAGGAATTGAAACAATGCCTGTACATCGTCGGCTCGGTCTTACCTTGAAAGCATACATTTAGCGAGATTTAGTTATTTGTATTCGTCATTCTCCTTTATGTTTGTTAATAATCCTAAATTTGAACTTGATAATAGAATAGAAGTGTGCGAGTGGAAAGTCGTAGTAGTGAGAGAATGAATTAACTCCAAAACCTGCATGATTATCCCATTAGAGTTGTTAATCCGAAGGTACAACTTTTATCCTGAGTAACACTTAGCGACCGTAGGGGTTGAAATTCTGAGCGTGACAAAGCCTATTGATCCTAGGGACAATCGCCTTTGTAAATCCGTTGACCTTGTTTTAATCCTTAGTTCCTAGACTTGTAGAAATAAAGAGTAACCTCGAATTCTCCTTGGGCACGTCAAACCTGTCGGGAATAAATTTTTAGCGGTGGGTTTTTGTCGTTTCAGAAATTCATGAGTTTCCTTTGAGTGAACCTCTTTTGCTTTTTCTAAGGATGGTATCACACCGTTTACAACCTTCAGCATTTGTTAATTGATATAGAAAACCTACGACCCTTTTGCCCTTTGGTGGGGAGTTAACATATGTCGCCTTCCCTCCATCGTAAATATGCATCTTCGTTTAGGGTATTGCCCTAGTTGGGCTGACCCTTGCCCCTTAAGTTATCATAGAGCGTCCTTGTAAGCCTTGCTGTGTTCTAAGATGAACCCCTTAATGAATAGATACCTCTTGAGTGTATCTGCGAGGGAACTTCCTTGTTGAACTAATCCTTGCTTGATGATAACCTTTGTTGTATTTACAATCCTGTTATGAAGAAACCTGAACATATGGCTGGCATGGTGTAGCAACCTGCCTAAAAATTTCAACTTTCGAGTCGCCACCTATTCTAAAGGGCGAATAGGAAACCCTACACAGATAAGAGATTGAGGGTAAGTTATTATAATCAGGCTGAGGGAAGGTGTTAGGCACCCTCAGCCCTTTCCTAAAGGCTAATGTTCAAAGATTAGGGTTGCATGGCAGAATTTGTAAAGAAATGTGGCAAATAGAATTTTAATGACATGATTGAGATTTTAAAGAGGGGGGGACTCGCCTTGTTGCCAAGTGCCTACGTACCTCCTTAGGGAGGATCAGAGTCTACGTAGTTCGGGAAGGGTTGTACGCCAATTAGAGTTGGAATTTGATTTGATATGTGTTTTTTAGAGGCTTTTTGGTTAGCCTATCGCAGTTTGTTTGTATTGTTAATTGAATGGAGTTTAGAATTATATTAGGGTTTTGGGGCGTACAACCCTGATTTGGCACTATTAACCGCGATAATCGATTGATTCAATTACCATAGTTAAAAGATTTGAAATTTACATCACCACCAATTTTAATCGATTGGTTCGATTATTACTAATGATGAATTAAGGCATATTTTAATAATTTTTATAGAATTTTTAGATGCATTGTTACCCCTCGTAATCGATTGATTCGATTAAAAAGAATAACAAATTAAATCGAAGGGAAGAGACGGTTAATCATCGCAATTAATAAAATAATTGCAACCATTTAACCAAATAATAGAAATTTGATTATATCTTAATTAAATAACATTTTAATTAAAAAACATCGTTGACCATAGCGATTAATCGATTTAATCGGAACGGACAACGAATTATAATTTAATACACATATTATATATTAATTTACTTAAAAAAGATAATTATTATACAAATAAATATATTAACAAAGAATTAATTAAAATAATATGTCAATTAAAATTTATTTAGTTTTATTAAGGGTTATGATTAGGTGTGGCAGCTTGGATGGCTTATAATATAGGGACTGGATCTGGAGCGTTTGATTAAGGCTAGGGGAAGATCTAAGGGTGAGATCTTGGGGGTTTACGGTGGAAGCTATGATGAGGAGCGCATAGGATCATAGAGAAATATTCAGAAAAATAAATGGGCGAAGGGGAGGCTCGAACCCATGACCTCCCCCTCACCAGTGGCTTACACGACCAACACACCATGCATACACGCGTGTTAAACAAACATAGCAAATAAACAATATACGCAATTTAAGACGTGAACACAAGGAAACGCGCGCCAGTTTTCAAACGGACCAGTGGTGCGCTGCCACGCAGTCATCTTCTCCAAAGTACCTGTAAAACTCTGAAACTTTTGCTACGGTTTTGCTACTAAACTACTCGTAGCGAACGAGACCAGGAAAATAACGATTTGCGTATTCAAGCACATAAACATGGCGCGATCATCTTATTCTTTTCGCCTCAGTCTCACGAACTCAAATATGTTTTTAATTGACCCTAATTTGATCCCTACCAAAAATCCCTAATTTGAAACCCTAAAACTCAAATCGGCATCCAATGGCAAAACTCGATTAAAACACATAAGCTTAAAATAAACAACCCAGAAACGTTCATGGCATTGAAACAAACATGAATATGCAATTATATTCCAATAATGATGCGTATATCGTCCAGATCGAAGAGGTTTTCAGAGTGACTTACCTTGACGAATGTGAGGCGATTCTGGGGGTGCTGCAGTAGAGTACCAATCCAAACACGTTCAAAGCCCTTTAAGGAAGCGTTTGCACCTTTTAGTTCTCGTTGGAGTCTCTTAATTCTCCAAAACCAAGTTTGAGTTTCTTAGTGAATTTTTTGATTCTTGCAAGTCTGCCTCTCTCTCAATTTTTCGTCCCCTAGTGTGTTGGCTTGTGTTCAATACTTATAGGAGCATAGAATTAGGTCAAGAAAAGAATCAAAAAGCCTTTGAATCAAATCTTTCCATGTTTGAGAAATTGATTTGATTTCTTGAATTCTAAGCTACCATATTTAGCCCAATTTGTATTAATTCTTTCTTGATCCAATTGCCACGAAATTAGAAATATTTTGGACATTAATTCTGATTAAATCCAATCCCTATGCATATATTTAACCAAATATTTGATTTTCTACTTAATTAAACAATTTTAAATCATTAAAAAATGAAATAAAATTGTATAATTTAGATAAAAAAAGTGAAATTCGTGGCATGTTGTTTGGATCACTTATGAATCAAGTTTGGATCATAAAATATAGGCCCATTTGCAAGAAAATCAAATTGGACCTCCTTTATTTCACATTTGGTCCCTCTAAATTGCTTAACTTTGATCAAGCATATCTCCTTCAATTTTTAAACTATGAGGGAGTTCCAATACTTTTTAGAAACCTCATGAGGTCCTCTACAAGCCACTTTGGAACATATTTTTCATTTGAAGCTTTTATCTTGATCATATCCTCTTTGGGAAAAAACTGCTTTTGAAGGATGCCTGAAAATGACCTGTAATCTTTTGCCTTGTATCTCTTAAATGAAGCATTTTTGGCCTTGGCTTGTGAGACACAAAGTTGTAGAGAATCCAATTTCCTTCAAAATAGGCTTTGAGTGGGGAATTTCTGATGTTCCATGTGAAAGTTATGCCCAGTCAAAGTTGGGTTGACTTTCTCCTAAGAAACCCTAATTTGAACCTTTCTATATTTGTTCATCTCTGAGTTTCTATTAATGGAATCATGATCAATTCTTGATCAAATGATGGTTATGCACCCCATACTTGATGTTTGCCCAATGATCATGCTTTGAATCATGCCTTGATTGTGATCTACCTTTCAGTTTGCATCAGTTGACTGGATCATTTGAGTGAGCAAGGTTTTGGAGTTTGTTCTTAAACCTTGTTATGAGAGAAGTGTGGGAGGTAAATTTTGGGGTATGACACATGGTGAAAGACATCCTTTTCCCTTTTCTCATTCCCAATAATTTATCCACTTTTCCTCTTGTGAAACCATTATCTAGAAGGAAAGAACTTAATCTTTCATACCAAACACTAGGAGCTTGCTTTAGTCCGTATAATGATTTCTTGAGTTTATAAACATGTTCTGGAGACTTAGAGTCTTCAAAACCAGGAGGTTGATGGACATAGACTTCTTCATCTATATAACCATTTAAGAAGGAACTCTTAACATCCATTTGATACATAGTGATGTTATTCTGAGTGGCAAATGAAATTAATAAGCGAATAGATTCTAACCTGGCCACTGGTGCAAAGGTTTTCTGTATAGTCAATGCCTTCTTGCTGACTATAGCCCTGAGCAACCTGTCTAGCTTTGTTTCTTACAACTTCACCTTTCTCATTGAGTTTGTTTCTGAAAACCCACTTTGTTCCAATGATATTGAAGCCTTTTGGTCTTGGAATCAGATCCCAAACATCATTCCTTGTGAATTGATTTAACTCTTCTTGCATGGCAATTATCCAGTCAGCATCTTCCAGAGCTTGATCAACAGAAGTTAGCTCGATCAGAGATACGAGACCAAATTGACATTCTGCATTGTCTTCAAGGAAGGCTCTTATTCTGATGGGATCATCTTTCTTTCCAATGATCATATCTTCTGGATGAGCAGAGTTGACTTTAGAAGATTTTTTGGGTGTTGGCTCTTCAGATATTCTGAGATTCTCTAAAGAAGCTGCAACTTAATCTTCTGCATCATCCTTTCTTTTGGATTCTTCTTGTTCTGGATCAGAAAGATCTATATCTGCAAAATTCTCATTCTGCTTTGGCTTTTCATTGCCAAGCTTATCGTCAAATCTGATATTGATTGATTCCTCAACTATCAGCATTTCAGTATTATATACTCTATAGCCTTTAGAGCGTTCAGAATATCCAATAAGGAAACACTTCTGAGCTTTAGAATCAAACTTATATAGATGATCTTTAGTATTCAGAATATAACAAACACATCCAAATCGATGGAAATAAGAAATGTTGGGCTTTCTGTTCTTCCACAATTCATATAGATTCTTATCTAGAATAGGTCTTATAGAGATTCTATTATGAATATAACACGCTGTGTTAGTTGCTTATGCCCAGAAATGCTTAGCCATATTGGTTTCATTGATCATGCTTCTTGCCATTTCTTCTAGAGTCCTATTCTTTCGTTCTACAACTCCATTTTGCTGTGGAGTTCTAGGACAAGAGAAATCATGGGCAATACCATTTTCTTTGAAATAAATTTCAAAGAATATGTTCTTAAATTCACCACCATGATCACTTCTGACCTTATGATTTTGCATTCCTTCTCAGGTTGAATCTGAGTGCAGAAGTCAAAGAACACAGTATGTGACTCATCCTTGTGTTTCAAGAACTTTACCCATGTCCATCTGCTATAGTTGTCTACGATGACTAATCCATATTTCTTCCCTCTGATTGATGCTGTTTTGACTGGGGCAAAAAGATCAATATGCAGAAGTTCTAGAGGAAGAGACAACATTTTTAGACTTGAATGCAGGTTTTGAAAACTTCCCTTTCTGACATGCTTCGCAAAGAGCATCTGATTTATTTTTCAGATTAGGGAGTCCTCTGACCAGATTGAGTTTGTTAATCTAAGAGATCTTTCTCAAACTAGCATGACCCAATCTTTTGTGCCAGGCCCACTGCTCTTCACTAACAGACAGAAGGCAAGTAACCTTTTGATTCTGATCAATCTTATAAATGTTGTTCTTTCTCTTGCCTGTAAATAGGATTGAGCCATCCTTCTGACTAATAGCTTTATAGGACATTTGATTAAAGATTATGTCATAACCATTGTCACTTAATTGACTTATGGACAATAAGTTATGCGCTAATCCATCTACTAAAATAACATTAGTTATAGAGGGAGAATTACCAATACAGATGGTTCATGAGCCAATGATTTTGCCCTTCTGATTCCCTCCAAACTTTACTTCTTCAGCAGATTTAAGTACCACATCTTGGAACATATACTTTCTTCCCATCATGTGACATGAGCATCCAGAGTCCAGGTACCATGACATGTTTTCCTTTTGAATTATCTTATCCTTAGGTACCCACATTCTTTTGGATCCTTTGGGGTTAGTCCTTCTCAAGTTCTGATTGAACTGAGATTTAGCATGAGGTTTCACATAATCATGAGAATGACCATACTTGAACTATTTATACAAAGGTTTGTATTTGATAATCATCTCATCAATAGGTTAAAGTTTATAGGGGGTTTCACCCTCAAAGCCTATGCCTATTCTCTTGTTTCCACTCACACCATATATCATAGAGGCTAGCTGACTTCTGCCAATACCTCTAGATAGAAACTTTCTAAAACTCAAGTCATATTCTTTCCGAATATTGTTCGTGCTTGGAATAGAATTTTCTGAACTTGAAGATGATTCAACATCTTTAGTTAATTTTAAAACTTTTTCCTTAAGTTCAGAGTTTTCTATTTCTAGTCTCTTAGTTTCAGATGCAAAGAGCTTTCTCAGCTTTTTGTATTTGATACTAAGTTGACTCTTGATTTCCAGAAGTTCTGAGAGACTAGAAACAAGCTCTTCTCTATAAAGTTCAGAAAATACCTCTTCAGAGTCTGAGTCTGATGTAGGTTCTGAGTCTTCATCAATAGTTGCCATCAAAGCTATGTTGGTATGCTCATCTTCAGAATCTGACTCTTGATCACAAGAATCTGAGTCATCCCAGGTAGCCATAAGACCTTTCTTCTTTTCAAATATTTTCTTTGGCTTTTCCCTCTGAAGCTTTGGACATTCATTCTTGTAGTGTCCAGGCTCTTTTCATTCATAGCAGACAAGTTTCTTCTTGCCAGATCTTCTGCGCTTTGTGTCGCTACCGCGAAAATTAACAGAGTCGCTACTAACATATTTATCCTGAAAAAGAAGGGGATGCCAGCAAACCACACAACAAAACAACAGTCTCACGACCAGAGAAAAAGGGTAAGGGAGTCGGTTACGCGAGGGGAAGGTATTAGCTCCCCACGCGCCCATCGTACTCGATGGTATCGACGCCTGTGTCTAAAACTATGGGTGTGTAAGAAAACCGCGCTAATATGGACTAAAATGCATGCAAAATGTAGGGAAAATAAACGATTGTGCTCGCACGGGCCCTACCCCGCTTCCTACGTATCTGTTTTGCAGAATCAGAGCTATCGTAGCTCGGCTAACTAGTTTCTGTTTGTTTTGTGTTTTTAGGTGAACGAGTTACATTCACACTCCGCTGCTCGACCTTTGGAGACTTATGCTGGGAATGGAGCGGAAATAACAAGCTCTTAAGAAAAGAAAATCAAAGAGTGTGGTTTGTGTTTTAAAGAATGCATGAGGAAAACCTAAGCTACGGGTTAAAGCTTGCTACCTAATATTATCATACAAAGGGTACAAGTCTAAACTAAACTAACAACCTACGAGGGAAGATGGAAGCAAACAATGAGCACACAAACGAGCATCCGCTTGCAAAGCAAACAAACCAACGGCACTGACCGAATGGTAGAAAAGCGGTCCCGCCATAGCCAAGGGGAGCAACTCGACCCAAGTCAACCAAGCATTAGATCTCGCGAAAATGATTGGGCCATAGACAAGAGGAGCGATTCCCTCTCAGCAACCAAGCCGTCACAGATCGTAAAGGAAAACGGTGCGTGCGTACGCCGAGCATCAACGTCGAGCGACGCGAGCTATAGGAAAGGCGGGGGTCCGGCTACATGAACCCTTTTCCTGACATACTCGATAACAAGATCTTGTGCATGTTCGGAAGCGAGCGACGCGTAGCGTGCGCATACCGAACGGATTCGATGAGACTAGGCGGGGGTTGATTGCTAACCCTTTCCGCGTGCCTTCATATAGGACTTATTACACCGTGACTCCCTGCCGCAAAGCACAAATGTAAACACACCAACAAAAACAGAGCCTCTTTCGAGGGCTTGGCCAGATGCATGTCTAAGTCCTACTTCTCATGTTAAAGGATGATGCGAGAAAGCGATAAAGTGTAAGAGAAATAAAATGAAACGGGAGACAATACCGAACGGATAGCAAATCCGCAATGAGCTAGCAAGCGTAAGCAGAGAAGTCCGAAATACTTCGCGTAAGCTATCATCAAGCAAAGCAAGTCAGAAAGCGTCGTCGTGAAAATAGATCACAAGCGACATGTGGCACGCGTCGAGCATAACCACACAAACCTACAAGAAAACACAAGCCAGACAATACAAGAGTATACATCTCAATGAATGAGAGATCAGGTGACTGGCATCGGAAATAGGTTCGTATCCCACAAATAAAGTGGAACACGACGCAAATCAAGTCATAAGACAAATCGCACTGGAAGCGAATTCGTGTCCCACAAATAAAGTGGAACACGAAGCAAATCGAATCGCAATCGAAGGCTTTCTCGAAGTACCTCGCACATCTCAGCAAACAAATCAGTAGTAACAAGGAAGCACGCACCCGCCATAGAAAATAATAGAAATTAAATTCTAAGTAAATTCTAAAACAAAATCTAAAAAGAGAAAATTGTTTTTATGACATTTTTATCTAAGAAAAAGAACAAAACTATGTACAAAATATTTAAATTCATTATCTCTTTTATCAATGCGAGAAATCTAATCAAGCATAATATTTTTCATGGTATTTTATCAAAGAAATAAAAACTAAACAATATAACAAAATATTTAAATTCTAACAAGCCAAATATTACATGTTTTTGATTATTTTTATCATCTAGAAACTACCAAATGTTATTGATTTTATATACTAAAAATAATAGAAGTTAAACTAACTAAAAAACTTATCTACTACAAACAAACATGATCACATGGGGGTTTGAAGTTGAAAACATGGTGCAGAAGGGTGAAGGGCGCAGGCCCATATAGAATTTGGCCCAGGGACTGTTTTTGTATTGATTTCAGCATGACCAAAAAACAGAGAAGGTGCGTGGGCAATAGGGAGGTGTAGCATCAAGGGTGCAGAAGGCCCAATGGATTTTTGTTCAACTTTCTTATGTGCCAAAAATTAAAGTGTTGGGCTCAGGACAACTTGTTTTTGTCACAGATTTATGGTGGTAAAAAAAATAATGGTGCATGGGCCTCTTAGGGTGGTGTGCACAGCAGTTACGGTGAAGGCCCAAGAGAATTGATCCACAGTCATTATTTTGGTTCAATTTTCAGATTTCAGATCATTCAACTCAAATTAAACCATATGTTAATTCATATTAAACTCCATTAAATCTCCTAATTCAGTTAATTAACATAAGATATTTGGAAAGGGGATTAGGTTTACGCTCTTGAGCTTTCACGTTTCAGCTTCTTCCCCTTATCTCGATCGAAGAACGGCGCGATATCTCCCTCTATTCTCCGGCTAACTCAGCCGCCGTGAACAACACAGGCTTCCTCTCGTCTATCTTCTGTTCTCTCATTGATTTCCTCTCCGATGCCTCTTGATCTCTCTCAATCTCTTGCTCTCGTTTGCGGCGGTGGCTGTCACGGATTTCTTCTTCGATCATCTTCAACTCCGCACCGTCGTCCACTATCAAAACATCACACCTCCCTTCTGTCTCACGAATCCGAATGCTCTCTCCATACCGCTTTCATCATTTCGCATCTTCGCACGATGCGACTGTGTTGATATTGATGTTGTTGTAGTTGAAGATGATATACAAAACCGATGAAGATGCGAGTGCTTCTGCGGTTGAAGATTTGTTGCACGATGGATGATGATGCTCTGTGGTTGTTAAGATACGATGATGAATCGAAGTTTACGCCGAACGTTGAATGTTGAATGATTCTGAGTTCTTTTTGTGTGGTTTTCTTGCAGGAACCGTGAAGGTTGATGATGATGAAGAGAGAAAGTTCGAGATTGTTACGATGATGAAGCTGTGACAGAAGGTTGAAGATGATGGAGAATATGAAGTTGAAGATTGAAGTTGTTAGTAAGGTTAAGGAAAGGCTCGAGAAAGGTTGAAGATGGAGTTGAATCGGTTAGATGTGAATTCCAATTCTCTTCATTTTCTGCAGAATCGTGAGGAACTGAGATTGAAGAGAAACGATGATGAACGTGAATTGGTGAAGATTCAAGATGATCGGTTATGGTGATTGACGATTGAAGGTTGAATTGAGAGAATGGAGCCGTGAAGAGAAGAGCAAAGAGATTCGGTTTTGGTTTTCAATTACCGCTTTCAAGAGTTTTACGTTTTTCTGTTATTGATTTTTTGTGTGGTGAAAATGAAGATTGAAGGTTGAGAATCCAGAAACCGTTATGGAGAGAGGATGAAAGTTTTTTGAATCGAGAGAATCAATCTCTTTCGCAAAAGTTTGTTGCGGTTCTGTTATGCTGATTCCCTCCTTCTGAATCAATTTCTCCTCCCTAATTATGTAGTCTCCTCTTGTTGTTAGTGCACGGCTACGGTTTTGTGGTTCACCGCTTAAGGGTCCATTTGGTTCAACGGAGGGGAGGGGAGGGGTTTTAATAAAGGGGAGGGGAGGGGAAGGGAGGGGAGGTGAGGTATTTTAATTAAAAGTATGTTTGGTTTAAAAGAGGGGGAGGGAAGGGGAGGGAGTATTTTTAATCAGAAATATGTTTGGTTCAGGAGGGGAGGGGAGGGATTTTAAAATTAATTTACTTTTTAACCCTTAAAATATTATAACACTCATGCTAAATTAAATAAAAACAATGTGATATTTAAAAAAAAATTGTCAATTCACAAACATAGGTAATCTAACATAAAATATTTAATATTTGAAATACTTTAAAATATATTAAATCATAAATAAAATATTGATAAATTTCATAAAATAATAATAATATGTGAATTATTTTATCATTTTGATGATCCATCTAATCCATAAAATATTTATAAAATTAGATTATAGATAATATATATAGCTCATATACTATAATTATATATAGATATATAATACAACACATAAATTATAAAACAATTAAGTTCTTAAAAACAAAATAATAAATAAAAATGAATGCAATAAAACATGTAAAAAATAAAGAAAGTTAAGTTAGCATATTAATAAAAAAATAAAAATAATAAAGAAAAAATAATAGAGTTGTCGTAAAAAATTGAGGAATTTTAATAAGGCGACAAAAATTAACGTATAATATATATAAAAAACAATTTAGAATTTTAATTAAAAAGTGAGGATAATTTTGTCAATATAACAAAAATAAATTTTATAATAACTCCTCTCCCTCCCCTCCCCTCCAAATCCCCTCCAATTTGGAGGAAACACAAAATTGCTCCAAGAGAGAATCTGATTACCTCCAATCCCCTCCCCTCCCCTCATAAAAAATTGAACCAAACATGATTAACTTTAAATATTCCCTCCCCTCCCCTCCCCTCCAAAACCCCCCAACCAAACGGACCCTAAGACATGTCATGGTATTCTCGCACATGGGGCAAATTTGAAGGTCGAAGAATTTGAAGATTAGCATAGTAAAATGGATTTTAGGATGACCATCTACTTATCTTTTGTAACTTATCCTTTGTAACTCAATTTTTGTAACGAACTGTATGCATTTTCCTTGAATTTGAACGGATTTGGATGTATGTATTTTTCTTGAATTTGAATGGATATTTGGATGAACGCGAACGATATTTGTATTTAGGTCTTCGAATAAAATCCGAACTCGAATTATGCCTTCCAATGATTCGAATGAACAAGTCTTGTTAGTTACTTTCAAAAGAACAAGTCTTTCAAACTTTGCGTGCTTTGAACAAAACTAGTCCATTGAATAATTTGAACCGTTTGAATTAATAACATGAACCAGTACCAATTCAATTCTTCAATCCACATTCCATTTCCAACGAAGGCACAAACACCATCATTAATCTCAATCATAACACTATCTTTACGCCTCTTGCCATTCAACTCATAAGATACGTTAACCTGACAAAATTCATCCTCGCTTGGCGCTCTTTATTATTTTTCATGCTTTTTAAGCGACAAAATAAACGTCGCTCATAACTTATAGTACGGAGAAAGAGGGCAAATTTTGGGGTGCAACAGCTGCCCATATTCTAACTTCTTGAACCTGACGAGTGAGAAACGAAAGTTTCGAACCGTTGAGGTGGAAGGAGATTGAATACCATAATGAACTCGAAAATTTGCGCTCTTATTCAACAGAAGATTCCATCTTGCATTAAGAAGGAATGTACCACCCCGCAGGCGAGGAGAAAAACTTTCAATTGATATGGATAATTAAACAGCTCCAACTTGCGATAAGAAGGAACAGGTAACCCCACAAGCAGGGGGAAAAAGACTTCAATTGATCTGGGCATCAAAAGAAGGCACATCTTCGAATGATCTGGGTATCATACGTAGCAGATGTCTTCCGAACAGGCATCGGGGATAGATGTCTAAGTCGATATGGGTATCGAAATGAGATATTCCGACTGATCTGGGCATCAACGACTAGTAAGTATCTCTGGTCTGGGTACCAAGGCGACATCTCCATCTGATGCAATTAAATCATCAGGCAGATATTCCAACTGATCTGGGTATCAGCGGCTTGCTCCTTCATAAGATCGACGAGATCCGGAGGCGGTTCCCTCAACTGAAATTCTGGTTTATTAGGACAGGAACAAATATCTTCAACCGATCTGGGGACATCAGGAATAAGCATGACTTTCATCTGATCTGACAATGTCAGGGAGAGGGAGACAAACTTCTTCTGATTTAGACATCAGGATAAGTGCCTATAATGATTAGGCGAGTTGCTTTCTGGGAGGCATTTGTATCTTGATAACTTTCCTGCAGAAAGAAACAGATATGATATGATTTATGCATGATGCATGTATGAATGTGTTTTATGGAGTAGTATCCCGATGATGGAAAAGCTTCACGCTTAAAGAATGCAATGCGAATGATGCATGATTCGGACGTTTCTTAGGGAAACTACGGAGGAGCACTGAATTGCTGAGGAAGTCCTGGAGAGAGTATGGAACTCTTTGGGGAGGACAAGACGAGTGACCAGGGGTCACCATTGCAAGCTGACAAAGATGGATCAGAAATCTGCTGGAGATGATCAAATCTAGATGCGAGCTCTGGCCGAGGAATAAATCCTGCTTGAGATAATAACATCCCAGTTGATTGCTTGGGGAATACCCTGGAAACTTCATAGGAGAAGCAAATTCTCGACACTCTGGGGAGGTGGAGATAAGGGCAAGTCATGGAAACAACTCCAATGAGGAGTGATCAATTTGCTTGTGTTTTCGCTGGGGAAGTCTTTGATTAGAATAGATCCTGCGAAGGATGCATATGAATCCCTGCTGAGGAGAGACCCGGTGGGGAATATGAATACTCTACAAAGTGATACGCTGGGGAGATGAGAGACCCACTGGGGATAAGGAACTCGGCATGAGAACCTGATCTTACCTGATCAGAAGAATCGTCACGGCAGCAGAATCTGGCTTGAAGAGCAAGATTGGGGGGTACCTGCAAGGTCCTCCGATGCTAAAGTCAGTAGCTATGAGAGAATGAAGGCTTAGGAAGTGAAGAAGATGATACCTGACCCTCTAGTGGAAGAGGGTATTTATAGCCCCCAGCGCTGGGCCAAGGTTTCCTAATTGGGCCAAATCCAGTTGGAGGCCCACGTGCTAGGAAACTGCCAGAACACCCTGTGCTAGGGCTCCTTCGCTAATGAGTCAGCAGGTGACCCACGTCTTGGATGAGCGTGGCGTAGGATTCGGAGGAGGTTGACCGGATCCTTCGCTGAAGCGTGACACATGGTCTTTGTGCTTGACTGATTCGTAACGGCAACCAAGCAAATGGGCCCAAATGTACTGGGCCTGCTTGGCTAGAAGGAAGAGCTGGGCCTACTCGGCCCAGTCTAAAACAGGAGCCCCCAAGTCATTAGTCTTGTGGGGGTGATGACTTTAACCAAGAGGCTGGCCGAGCACATGTACGAACGTTTGTAGCCAACTAGAGTCTCCTCGGATGCTTAGGCTCGCGGGGAACGGAGTTGCTGCCAAGATGTAAAGACCAAAGAGGTGATTGATTCGAGTTCACAGAGTCTGGCCGAGGAGGTGACTGTTCCTTTGGTTTTCAATTGACACGTTTTGGCTAGTTCTGTCAGAGTTTGATTGACAGGTGGCGACTGTTGGGAATGTCATCATTGCAGCGCCGTCTTTGGTGCAGGCACTGACTGCGCCGTTTGGGCTTCTCAAGGCACTTTATGACACTTTGCACTTTTCCATGCTTGGGGCCGCCTTCGGGGTGTAGGCAATGATTACGCCTCCTAGGCTACCTAGGCCATCATGACACCCTTTGGCCTCCTTTCTCTATATAAAGAATGAGAAGATCACTCATTCGTTACTTAGCATTTTAAAAACTCTCAAGATTCGCTCACAAGCTCTCCTCTTCCTCGCGTGCTTCTCTCCTCCGATTTCTCAAGTAAGTTCCTCGTCTTCTCCTTTGTGTTTATTTAAGATTTACTATCTAGATTTGAGTGCGGCGAGCAGGATTTATGAGTGCGGCGAGCAAAGTTTATGAGTGCGCCGAGTAGACTTAGGAAATTATTATCTTTTCGTATGCGTTTGCCGAGTGGGACTTGAGTATGCCGAGCGGGAACAGTTGAGTGAATCGACCAGCACATGAATTAAATGAGGAGAGTTTAAATGTGACGAGTAAAGGCAGTTGTGTGCCTCGACTACGGTATGAATTTGTTGGGGAATTGGATACGTTTTCCATCCATGGTTTGGGGGTAGTCACCGTACCGTGCGAGCGCGTTTTCCTAATGTAGTTTGATGTTAGTTGGTCGGATATGATAGACCCGGGGGAGTGCGTCATGGATGTTGGTCGTAGACGCGAACCCTTCCTCGCCCTCTCTCCTCGCCCTTTCACTTGACTTGCGGTGGAAGGGTGGATTTGACAAGTCGAATTCACTGTTTCCTCTGCTTTTCAGGTAAATGGCTGACGAAAACAGGGACGATGTCGTCTTCGATATATCAGACGGGGATGAAGCTATTGGCTTCTCGCAGGATGAGGGAGTTCCAATCGTCGAGACTTCCCCGAGGGAGCTCGAGGAATGGATGGCCGTCGCTCCGAGAACAATCGCGTCGCGCTTCTCGATGCACCCCAAGGAGGCCTTTAACGTCCTCGAAGACCTTCGTCCGAACGTGGAGCCTTCCTGGGGTGCATTTGTGCCCAAGTCTCACCAGAGGATCAGCTCGGCCTTCCCCGGTCCTCGATTTTCTATGTACGAGTTCGTCTTCAAGGAGGTCGGGCTCAGACTTCCCTTCACGCATCTACAGCGGAGTGTTTTCAAGTGGCTACGTTTGTGTCCATCCCAGCTTCACCCTAATGCTTTCGCGTTTCTAAGGGCTTTTGAAATCCTGTGCGGCTTTTTGGAGGTCGAGGCGACTCTGCCCCTCTTTTTCAGAGTGTTTCTTCTGCAGAGGTTGCGCGACTCGGATGGCAAATGGAGTTGGGTGTCCTTTAAGCATCCGAAGAAGCTGTTCGCCATTAACTAGGACTCCATCAAGCATTTTAAGGGCCGATACTTTATGGTCAAACATCTCACTCCTGGGGCCGAGGATCATTTGTTTGAGATCCGTGAGTATATTCAGAATGGAGTGAAAAAGGTGGGTCCATCTGCTCGGTTTCCGTTGGAGTGGCAATATGATCATTTCGAGAATGGGACTGACTCTTATATTTTTCAGGACGAGGATCTTAATGAGCGTGATACAACGGGGTATCAACGACTCGTCTCCTTCATAGATGGGTTTAGGCCGGTAGTATGCACCCTGCCCAACGGGGACCCTATAGTCGAAGAGGATGGGGCCCCTATGCTGGAGCCTCGGTATATCAACACCAAAGCTGTCCTCGAGTGTGGGGGTTACAAGGATGCGATGATTTTACTTGGTGAGGAAATTATTTCATTTGTTTGAATTATACCTATTCGGTAATAACTTTTGTTTTACAGGACAAATGCCCGACTTGCATGACAAGGTCGTGAAGATGAAGGCAAAGAACAAGGAGGCTGCCAAGGTGACCATGAAGAGGACTCGAGTCAAAGAGGTCAAAGTGGCTGATGCGGCTGCTCCTGATGGTGGTTCTCCTTCGTTGGTTGGGACGGCGTCGGGTGGTTCCCGGGCCGAGAAGAAACAAAGGACTGAGGGGGCCCCTGAAGTTCGTCCTCTCATCAACGACAACCCCTCTATGACGACATAGTGCTGCCCTCTTGTACTTTGTATCGGGGACTCTTCTCGAGGAAGAATGTATTGCTCGAGCGCGAGGAGGTGAGACACATAGTCAGACGGGACAGGGTGTCTCGAGACAACGACTTGTCCGAGGATCTCGAGGGAATGATGAGGGTGGCCGCTCTGGCTTTGGCCCTTAATGCTCAAAGGGTCTGTCCCCAAAAGGATTACGATGCTCTGCTGCTCAAACACGAAAAGCTGGAGCATGAGTTTGAGAATTACAAAGAGAGGTACGAGATCCAAAACGACATCGTCGAAGACCTCTGCAAGGAGCACGACAGAATCAGGGCCTTGGAAGCCGAGGAAAAAAGGCTGCGGGAGCGGGTTGTCGACCTGGAAAAATCTCACCTCCCGGCTACCGAGGAAGATGAAGACGAGAAGGCTTTGGTGACTTGCTCTCAGCTTCTGGGCAAGGGGAAGGAGCTGGAGGTTGACTGCGTTGCCACCCTAGGGGTTGGATTCAGGGCTTCCGTGGATCAACTGAGGGTCCTCAACCCGCGCTTGGTGACGAGGGGGATTGGTCCTTACAACAAGGTTGTGGACGGGCGGATCGAGTTGAACCCCGAGTTCGAGGATTGGGAAGACGAACAGGATGCCCATGGTGAAGACAACGGTGCCGAGGAGGATGACGACGACGTTTGATCAGTTTCTTTTCCCTTTCTGGCCTGCGCGCCAAGACATTTTGTGGCCTGCGTGCCGAAGTTTTCGTTTGTTGGGCGATGCCCGGATAATTTTATAGGGTCTGCGTGCCCGTCATGTTTGTAACATTTGGATATCGCAGGCCCGTTTGGTAGGCTTTTAATACTATTCTGCATTTTATTCTTTGATTATTTGTTTTAGCAATGTTCATTGTTGTATGTTTTTTACTTTGGATTATGTTTATATTTCGGGGAGTATTCCAATACTTAGGAATATTTTGTTTCTACATTGAGCTCGGCCGAGGATGATTGCCCGGGCGTGTGGTGTACGATCCGAGTGCACAGAGCAGGTGTGCGCCATTAGCGGGCACGAGATCGCAGTCGGGGCCAGGTGCTCGCGGCGTGAACGGTCCCATCGCGAGCTGGGGTTCTGCCGTGCAGGTATTACCACGGTGGGTCTAGGTGTAGAATCCACCGTGGGGCCGGATCCATCCTTTGATGGGGAGCTCCGACTGTCGCTGTCGTGGAGTACTCGCGTTCGTATCATGACGCGAGTCCTTGCCCGGTCTCTCCTCGTGCTCGGGACGAGTGGCCGGGTTGCGTTAGGTTGTGTCTAACTGTAATAGCGTCTGAGTTTCTCAGCATTCCAAGGTCGAGCAAGTTTTGCCCCGAGAAGGTTCTCGAGGTAATAGGTGCCGTTCTCAGTTTTATCGTAAACTCGGTACGCGCCTTCCCAGTTTGGGGCGAGTTTGCCTTCGCGCGAGTCTTTCATGTTTCTACGGAGCACTAGGGCGCCGATTTCGAACTCGCGTCAGATAACTTTGGCGTTATGGCGCAGAGCTATTTGCTGTTTTAACTTTGCTTCTCGGAGGGAAGATCCTGCTCGAATTTCCTCGACCATGTCGAGTTCTTCCCTCATAGCTTCGTCATTGAGCTCTTCCTCGAGAGGCGACTCGGTCCGGCGAGAAGGTTCTCGGATTTCCATGGGGATCACGGCTTCGGTGCTGTAGGTTAACCTGAATGGGGTTTCGCCTGTGCTTGAATGGGGCGTCGTCCTGTACGCCCAAAGTACACTATGTAGTTCTTCGACCCAAGCTTTCTTTGCCTCGCCCAGTCTCCTCTTCAGTCCTCGGAGGATGACCCGGTTGGCAGCTTCAGCTTGCCCATTTGTTTGGGGGTGTTGGACCGAAGTGAAGTGCTGTTTCGTACCGAGCTTGGCCACAAACTCTTGGAACTTCCTGTCAGTGAATTGGGTGCCATTGTCGGTTATAATCGCATGCGGTACCCCGAATCGAACGAGTATGTTCCGTTTATAAAAACGGAGCACGTTTTGGGACATGATCTTGGCGAGCGCTTCGGCTTCTATCCATTTAGTGAAGTAGTCGACGACGACCACTAGGTATTTATTTATGTATGACCCGACTGGGAATGGTCCGAGGAGGTCCATTCCCCAGGTGGAGAAGGGCCAGGGCGAGGATAAAGATTTAAGCTCGTTTGGGGGAGCTAAGTGCATGTCGGCGTGACGCTGACATTTGTCGCATTTCTGGACGTGCTCCTTGGCGTCTTGCTGCATGGTCGGCCAGTAATACCCGGCCCTGAGGGCCTTTCTCGCCAGTGATCGGCCGCCGAGGTGTTGACCGCTGATCCCCTCGTGAAGTTCTTGAAGAATCTCGAGCGCTTGCGAGGCGTCGACACATTTGAGGAGAGGAATGGAGAAACCTCGTCGGTTTAGTTTGTTCTCGACGATGGTGTACGAGCAGGCTCGTCTTTTGATTGCTAAAGCTTCTTTTGCGTCGGTCGGAAGTTCGTCCCTTGTGAGGAAGTTGTACACCGGGGTCATCCAGCAGTGGTCGTTGCCAATGGCGAGCACTAATAGGGGTTGCGCGCCCTTGTCTATGCTCGGCCTTGATAGGATTTCCTGGATCACCGACTTGTTTCCGCCTTTGTTTCTCATGCTCGCGAGTTTGGATAAGACGTCGGCTCGCGAGTTGTGTTCTCGGGGAATATGCTCTACTTCTGCCTTTGCGAATTTTTTCATTTTGACGAGCGGGAGGTACTCGGCGAGCACGTCGTTTTTGGCTTGGTAGTCGCCGCTGATTTGGGATGCGTCGAGTTGGGAGTCGGTGTAGATCTTAACCTTCCGAGCACCTATATCTTCGGCGAGTCATAGGCCCGCTAGGAAAGCCTCGTATTCGGCCTAGTTGTTCGACGTGGTGAAAGACAGAACCAAGGATACTTCGATGATAAGTCCCTCGTCGTTTTCCAAGATAATTCCGACCCCGCTTCCCGAGCTGCTTGAGGCGCCATCTACGTAGATGGTCCACTTATTCTCAGCAGGGGCCGGGGAGTTAGCGATTGAGGTCATCTCGGCTACGAAATCTACCAGTGCCTGGGCCTTCAGTGCCTTCCTGCTTTCGTATTGTATGTCGAACTCGGATAGCTCGAGGGACCACTTCAGCATTCTCCTAGCCATGTCTGGTCGGCTGAGGAGTTGCTTGATAGGCTGATCTGTTCGAACGATGATGGTATGGGCGAGGAAGTAGTGTCTCAGCCTTCTGGCTGCTGTTACTAGGGCCAGAGAGACTTTCTCGATCTGCTGGTATCGCACCTTGGGTCCTTGTAGGGCTTTGCTGGTGAAGTATACAGGTTTCTGCCCGTCTTCAATCTCTCGGATCAAAGCCGCGCTGACTGCCTCGTTTGAGATGGCAAGGTAAAGATATAAGGACTCGTTGTCACCAGGTCGGGAGAGGACGGGCGGTTTTGAGAGCACTTGCTTGAGGTGGGATAGTACTTGCTCGCATTCCTCGGACCACTCAAAGATCGCTTCTTTTCGTAATAACTTAAAGAATGGAAGAGCGTGTTGGGCGGATTTTGCGATGAAACGGGATAGTGCCGTGAGCATCCCGTTTAGGACTTGGATAGATTTTTTATTGTTAGGAGTGGGGAGTTCCGAGAATGCTCGGAATTTATCTGGGTTGGCTTCTATTCCTCATTCGGTTAAGTAAAAACCGAGGAATTTGCCTGCTCGGACCCCGAAGGTGCATTTTTCTGGGTTGAAGCGCATCTTGCAGGATCTGGCCTGCTCGAATACTCGCTCGAGATGGGTGGTGTGATCGGAGTCTTCCCGAGATTTGACGATCATGTCGTCCATGTATACCTCGAGGGTGTCGCCGATCTCTCCTCGGAACACCTTGTTCATCATCCGTTGGTACGTGGCTCCGGCGTTTTTGAGTCCGAAGGGCATTACATTGTAGTAATAGTTGCCCGACTCGGTCATGAACGCCGTGCACTGTTTGTCGCTCCTCGCCATGGGGATCTGGTTGTAACCTGAATAAGCATCCATAAAAGATAATAATTTGTAGCCGGCCGAGTTGTCAACCAGTCTATCAATGTTAGGTAAAGGGTAAGCATCTTTGGGACATGCCCGGTTATCATCAGTATAATCAACACACATTCTCCATTTTCCATTAGATTTTTTGACTAGTACAACGTTAGAGAGCCAAGTTGAATACTTGGCCTTCGGAAATAAAATTTGCCTCTAGGAGGTCTTTTACAGCTTTCTCGGCAGCCTCCGCTTTCTCGGGAGACTGCCGACGCCTACGTTGAACTACTGCCTTCGCGGCTGGATCGATGGAGAGATGGTGGCATGCGACCTCAAGGTCGAGTCCGGGCATTTCTGCTGCGCTCCAAGCAAACAGGTCGGCGGTGGCTCGAAGGCAGGCCACGAGTTGCTTCCTCGGTAGGTCTGGGATGCCCTTACCGATCTTCACTGCTTTGTTGGGGTTGTCGCCCAGGGGGATGAGCTCGAAGTCCCCGTCCGGGACAGGTCGGACGGGGTGAGCTGTCTTTGGTCGTACTTCTTCGTCGTTCTTCAGTTCTTCTTCTGAGAAGCGAGCGTCGAGATCGACTAAGTTGACGTTGGTCGATTGACGCTGATCTTCCCGAGGAGGCTTGTCTTCGGCTCTTGGTTTCTTGTTGGAGCCGGAAGGTGGGGCGATCAGTTGTACTCCCTTCACCGAGGCGTCGAAGATTCTTC
This sequence comes from Vicia villosa, assembly GCF_029867415.1. NCBI lineage: Eukaryota > Viridiplantae > Streptophyta > Magnoliopsida > Fabales > Fabaceae > Vicia > Vicia villosa. The sequence goes on from NC_081183.1 coordinate 107,432,701, forward strand.
TGGCGGATTCAATGTCGGTGCTGATGGTGGCCACTCGTCCTCTTCTTGTGTAGAATTTCATCTTCAAGTGCACGGTTGAGGGCACGACGGTGAGTTCGGCTAGAGTGGGGCGCCCGATAATGCAGTTGTATAGGGTGTTGCAGTCGATCACCAAGAATCTGGTCTTGACTTGTCTGGAAGCTTCCCCTTCCCCGAAGGTGACGATCAACTCGACGTAACCCCAACGTTTGGTGGTGGCTCCGTTGAAACCTTGGAGGTCGGAGCCCACATAAGGAGTGAGTTGCGAGTCGTCTAGCTGGAGCGTCTGGAAAAGGTGGGAGTACATGATGTCGACCGAGCTGCCTTCGTCGACTAGGACCCGTCGGACGTCAAATTTTGCCATTCTAGCCCGGACGAGCAGAGGAATTGTGGCGTTTGGAGCTCCGTCGGGCAGTTCTTCCAAGTAGAAGGTGATTGGATCTGATTTTCCTTTGAACTTCTGCAGAGTAGGGCCGAGGTCTGCGTTGGCGCTGAGTAACTCATCGAACTTTCTCTTCACTGAGCTGATGGTGAGGGAACCAGGATCCCCGCCATTGGAGACGACCATGGAGGTTGGGAATCTTTCCCACGCGCTAAGCGCGGTAGTTACTCCGACCGAAGGTATGAAGTCCTCAGGTCGGATGACGGATAGGGCTACCTGCAGAGGCCTGTTGTCCGGTGAGTTGCCCTCGTCAGAGTTCCGTTGGTCGTCCCTCCGGGAAGGTTCTCCTTTCTTTATGTACTTTGAAAGGCGACCTTCCTTGATCAGTGTCTCAATGGCGTCTTTGAGGTGAATGCATTCCTCGGTTAGATTCCCGTGACTCTTGTGGTACTTGCAATACTTAGATTTGTCGGTTCCTGGCCTGGCGGGGTTCGATTTCGGGGGCCTGATGCTGGAATTCTTGAAGTTGGTGCTTTTGCACTCCGCCAGGATTTTCTCCCGTGAGGCATTCAGAGGGGTATAGTCGCTGAAGCGACCAGCTGGTCCTCGGCTCTCTTTGGCGTTGTGGGACTTGTCATCTTTCCTTTTTTCGTGTCCTCGTCGTGAACCTGAGTTCTCGTAGTTCAAACTACGGGCAACATCATTGCCTCTCGAGGGTTTTATGGCAGCAGCTTCTCCTTCTTCAAAAGCGATGAAGGCTTGAGCTTTGCGGAGGAGGGCGTTCATGGTGTGCACCTTCTTGATTTTGATGGCCTTCTTGAAGTCGCTTCCGGGGAGAAGCCCTCGCTCTAGGAGGTACCTCTTCATGTAATCGGTCGTCTGTACTTGGACGGCCTCTTTTTTGAACCTGTCGAGGTAGTCTTGGAGAGGTTCGTTGGTTCCTTGGATCACAACTTCGAGGTTCGCCTCTGATTTCGGTTGCCGACAGGACGCCGTGAAATGGCTCAAAAAGAGTTCTTTGAGGTCGGTCCAGGAGTGGATGGAGTTGGGGGGAAGATTCCTGTACCATGTCATCGCCCCTTTCCTGAGAGTGGTCGGAAAGATGCGGCATTTGATGGATCCCCGGACGATGTGATAATCCATGTCGGCTTCGATGCTCCGAATATGGTCGTCAGGGTCAGTGGTTCCGTCGTATTGATCCAAGATTGGTGGTTTTTCCATCCCTCATGGAAGACGAGCTCTTCGGATTTCTTCGGACAAGGGGCTGCGAAAATCTTCCTCGTCGCTTGATCCAGGGGAGGTAGAGTGTCTGCCTCGCCTGGATTTCGTCTGTGTTTTGCCCGAATTTTTGCGGTTGTCTTTTGGAGGGGAATGCTCGCGGAGTTTCATCACAGCTTTGGAAGGGCCTCGGTAGTCCTGTTTGGGTGAGAGGCTCCTAGTTTCAGTGCTCTTTCATGGTGGAGAGCGGGAATATGATCTCCGGTGACGGTTCCTCCTAGGCGGGGAGCGAGAAGAGGACGGGGAGCGCCTACAATATCTCCTCGGTGGTGAGCGCGAGGAGGAATAGGAACGCGATCGATAACGTCTCCGTGGGGGGAACGATATCGTCGCTTCCTTTCCAGCTCATGGATGCGGTCACCCTGAAGGCGGATGAGACGGTTGGTCCTCTGCAGCTCTTTGAGTAGGAGGACGGCTGTGGGGTCAGCATCCTCGGGGATATCGACATGTTCTTGGTCGTCTTCGTAGTGAACTCTTTGCCTATCGTAGGTATGATTGAATGAGGAGGCAACATGTCCGTCTCTGGCGTCAGTTTCGTTCAGGTTCTGGGTTTTCTCAAGTCCATTCTGGGGTTGAGGCTGCTCGTCTCCCCCGTTTTGAACTTGTCCATCGTTTTGAACCTGTTTGACGTTCTGAACTTGTTGGAGGCTCTGCACTTGCTGGACGTTCTGGATTTGCTGTCTCCTGGGTTGTGAGGTCTCATGCCTCGGTCTTCTCTGCCCGTCAGTGGTATGCTGCTGTCCCTCCCGCCGATATCGATTTGTCCCCTCGGGGATGGAATCCTCGATCAGCTGTTGTAGGTGGAAGGGATCAGGGTTTGGGACGTTGTTGTTGTTGTCAGCCATGACGATCGTGAATGGATTAGCTTTGATCTTTGTTTGTTAAAGAAGGGGGAGCAAGATTCCCACAGACGGCGCCACTGATCGTACCTGATCAGAAGAATCGTCACGGAAGCAGAATCTGGCTTGAAGAGCAAGATGGGGGGGGTACCTGCAAGGTCCTCCGATGCTAAAGTCAGTAGCTATCAGAGAATGAAGGCTTAGGAAGTGAAGAAGATGATACCTGACCCTCTAGTGGAAGAGGGTATTTATAGCCCCCAGCGCTGGGCCAAGGTTTCCTAATTGGGCCAAATCCAGTTGGAGGCCCACGTGCTAGGAAACTGCCAGAACACCCTGTGCTAGGGCTGAGTCAGCAGGTGACCCACGTCTTGGATGAGCGTGGCGTAGGATTCGGAGGAGGTTGACCGGATCCTTCGCTGAAGCGTGACACGTGGTCTTCGTGCTTGACTGATTCGTAACGGCAACCAAGCAAATGGGCCCAAATGTACTGGGCCTACTCGGCTAGAAGGAAGAGCTGGGCCTGCTCGGCCCAGTCCAGAACAGAACCTATTACAAAGACGCCTCCACTAGGGAACAGGATGACTCCCTTGGGGGAACAGGTCAATCTGATGGGGAGAGAAACGCTCTTCTGGGGAAAATGAGGAACTCGGGCAAGGAACCTCATTAAGAGCTTGTTGGGGAATTAGATATCCTTCAGTCATGACTCAACTGGGGAGAAGGTACTCCACTGGGGAATAAGACCTCTGAAGCACGGAAATTGCATTGAGACGTGCTTTGCTGAGAAGATGGGAATCTTGGAACAAAGAATATCTCATCGGAATGCACTCAGATGGGGAATGAGGATCTCTCATTTGGCTAGATCCGCCAATGCGCTGACATGATGCGCTCAAAAGGATGTATTTGTGAGATAAACAGATGAAAATGCCCTAAGATATAACATGACATCTTCACGGGATCTCCTCACATGGCAGAGTACAATAATGCTCACCCACAATGGGCAAATGCAAGAGCGAACAGATTGCCAGACAACTGAGCTTTGAAACTTTCCATACAAGCAATGGATTCACGAATTGACAAACAAGCAGTGATTAGAACACCAAACAAGCATCGGTCGGAGCATCAAACAGGCATTGGTTCTCTAAGAGAATACCACCAGGAAGTGGGCTTAAGGGGTCAAGCATGTGTTGACTTCAAAGGGACCAAACAGGCATTGACTTTCACAGTGTTCTGCATATTCGTATTGATTGTAAAGATGCCAACAAGTAATGGGCTTACAGACACATTGGGGTGTATATGACAACTATCAGCAATTATTGGAAATCCACGACACGAGGGTCGAAAATGAAATCAAACTCACGACTCGATGTTCGGAAATGAAACAAACTCACAACTCGAGGGTCGGAAAGGAGATCATGACACGAGGGTCGAAAAAAAGATAAACTCACGACACGAGGGTCGGAAAGGAGATAAACTCACGACACGAGGGTCGAAAAGGAGATAGACTCACGGCACGAGGGTCGGAAAGGAGATAAACTCACGACACGAGGGTCGGGAAGGAGATAGACTCACGACTCGAGGGTCGGAAAGGAGATAGACTCACGACTCGAGGGTCGGAAAGGAGATAGACTCATGACACGAGGGTCGTAAAGGAGATAAACTCACGACACGAGGGTCGGAAAGGAATCAAACTCACGACACGAGGGTCGGAAAGGAGATAAACTCACGACACGAATGTCGGAAAGGAATCAAACTCACGACACGAGGGTCGGAAAGGAATCACACTCACGACTCGAGGGTCGGAAAGGAATCAAACTCACGACACGAGGGTCGGAAAGGAGATAAACTCACGACTCGAGGGTCGGAAAGGAGATAAACTCACGACACGAGGGTCGGAAAGGAATCAAGCTCACGACACGAGGGTCGGAAAGGAGATAAACTCACGACACGAGGGTCGAAAAGGAGATAAACTCACGACTCGAGGGTCGGAAAGGAGATAAACTCACGACACGAGGGTTGGAAACTCACGACTCGATGGTCGGAAAGCAACAGACTCACAACACAAAGGTTGGAAACTCACGACTCGAGGGTCGGAAAGCAAAGAACTCACAACACGAGGGTTGGAAACTCACGACTCGAGGGTCGGAAAGAAAAGAACTCAAAACACGAGGGTTGGAAACTCACGACTCGAGGGTCGGAAAGCAAAGAACTCACAACACGAGGGTTGGAATCTCACGACTCGAGGGCTGGAAAGCAAAGAACTCACAACACGAGGGTTGGAAACTCACGACTCGAGGGCCGGAAAGCAAAGAACTCACAACACGAGGGTTGGAAACTCACGACTCGAGGATCGGAAAGAAAAGAACTCAAAACACGAGGGTTGGAAACTCACGACTCGAGGGTCGGAAAGCAAAGAACTCACAACACGAGGGTTGGAATCTCACGACTCGAGGGCTGGAAAGCAAAGAACTCACAACACGAGGGTTGGAAACTCACGACTCGAGGGCCGGAAAGCAAAGAACTCACAACACGAGGGTTGGAAACTCACGACTCGAGGGTCGGAAAGCAAAAAACTCACAACATGAGGGTTGGAAAATCACGACTCGAGGGTCGGAAAGCAGAGGAATCTGATGTCCACATAACATGACTCTGGTTGAGGGATACCAATAAGCAACGGTTGCAACCTCTGGAAGGGATTTGAAAATCGCACTGAAATGAAAAGAGATGCTACTAAAGTTTAGACTTTCAGCTTCAGGCCATTGAGGATAACGACCCTGATGATTCTCAAGTTCATAAGTTGTTTAGCTCACACCTGAACTTTAAATTGAACACCTCCTGATGAGAATAAAATGCCAATGCATAGTGTCTTTCCCCAACTTGTAAATACTTTGAAGAGATTCGTCTTATAAGGATCTTCTGATATCTGTTTACATCAAATTGACTTTCCCCAGTATCAGGAATTTTGGCACCATGCCCCTGCCTGACTTGTATTGCAAGTAGGTTTGACTATGCTTGGGTGAACGCCCCTGATTATTCAACACTCCGAGAGATTCTTCAGAGACCTGATTGCCTCAGATTGATTGAAAACTTACTCAATAGAGTAATCAAACGCTTTTGTGCCCCTGAAGGTGATCGGACTTTGAAATATTCCTGCCTTTGCTCAACGGAATTCTAAAGACAACCTGTCCTTCGGGAGGATAGAACATTTCATCTGAAGTTCATTGTGGAAACTTTCTTGATGTCAAACACTTGTACATATGCAAAGAATGTTTATTATGAGACATATAATTCTAATGCAAAGAGTATGTTTGTCTTGAAGTTTAAAGAAACCTTTTTATGAAAGGATGTCGTAACATCGATTTTTTGAAAGAAAGAAAAGATAATGTGATACCAACTCAAGCGTTTAGCGGATATCCTAGGAGTCAGCTTACCGTATTCTCGTGTATAGTTTGCTTTCGAATTAACCCTGCTTCAGTTAGGACTTTTAAGGGTTGTAACATGGTCAGGTTCACGGTTTTTAGAAAAAAGGATTTTTAGGCTCAAAATTATTTGGTGCCCACCCCCTTTATGATGTTCTCCAGTCCTAAGTTCAGTTAACTTGACATGAGCATTCATCTTTCAAGAGGAACTTGAGATGGTTGAGGAATCAACGAGGCCTTTTGGACGAGACAGTCACTTTACCTTTCATTTTTGGTGTCTGATCACACGACTTTGTTCTTTTGATGAGGATCTTTATTTTGTAATCCTTGTTTTTCGCTTTTGCTTTGCTTTTTTTTTTGTTTCCCTAACTTTTTCCTGGACAAATTCTTTTGAATTTCGAGTTGGATGTCCAGCGGGATGCCCTAATTTTTGCCTAAGTCACATGCTTTCAAATTGGTGACTTAGCGGGCTTTCTTCTTTTTTATTCATTCTTTTTTTTAGAACAAGTCGTGTGATCCTAAATCTCTGATTTGTTGGAAGTGATTATGACTGCCTGAGTCGGTGATTGATGAAGAATTACCATTATGGTATCGTCATATTTTGACCTCCTGATACGAGGGATAAACCACAGCGGATTTGATGTTAGTTTCAACCTCCTGATGTGAGGGATAATCATGATGTCTCGACCTCTTGAGGTGAGATATAACCGTTTTGGTTCTGAAGTTTCTTCCTCCTAATGCGAGGGATAACCATTGTTGTATCCTTGGATGCGTGCTCCTGATGAATTTTGAATGCTCGGTCAGGTTAACTGAGTACTACCCTGCCCCTGGGTTAAATGTGAAGGTTTTTCTAAATAGAAAAGAAACTCCTACTTCGAAGGCTCAGAGGGGTTAACGAAGGTTTCAATCCCTTATATCTCCAGTGTTTGGGAATTGGAAACAATGCCTGTACATCATCAACAAGGTTCTACTCAAAAGCATACCATTTGAGGTTATTGGTATTATGTTCATCATTCTCCCTTCGAAGTTATCATGCTTTATTAACAAGAGTTAAGTATCACAAAAAGCATATAAAAACACATAAGAGCAAAAGCGAATGGATTTTTTCAAGATAAACATATCCAATGCATTATTATTATAGTTCAAAAACAAACAAGTTTTGCACACAAACAGTATTGAACAAAGCAAGAAAGCTTAAACATGAACATGCATGATGAATTAGGAATTGCCAATGTTGAGGAGATCTTCTCCGTATGGACTTATTGCTTCAGAAGATCCGTTAAGTTGGAGGAGAACTTCTATTCTGGCCCTTAAGAGTGCATGTGATAGCCTCGATGTCAATTAGGTCTTATACCTTGTCTCTGAATGAGTGACAGCCTTCAATCAGATAACCAAGTGCCTCCAGAGTGGAAAGCACACCAAGCACTACGTCAGAACACTTTAGATCACTTCCTGGAAGAAGATTTTGGCAAGGCCATATGAAAGTTGTAAGTGCTCATCTTTAGGGATTTGAGATGTGAAATTGGTGCACACACTCAAGATACAAGGCGTCTTGCTTATCCCTCGGTCGGGAGCCCTCAAAACAATGACTGGAGTTTGTGGATTCTTTAGGGATTTGAGCTGCCAATGATGCCAACTCAAGAACACGGAGTCTTGCTTATCCCTCGGTCGGGAGCCCTAAATATAGCTGCTGAAACAGTAATCACCATCATGAATGGAGGAACCTTGTATTACTATCGGCGAACAACAATAACCTCTACCGCTTGGTCATCAAAGTCGTTACTTGGAACACACAAGAGTTGTTGGGAAGGAAACCTCTGGTGGTACAAGTTGCTAGTGATTCTCATGAGTTACTTCCTCGAGGAAGAACAAACATTCTACTTGCAAAAGATGAAATTGGATTGACCAGTAGAAACCATTATGAATAAACTTGAACATCCCTGCATGGAGAAAGTCTGGATTCTTCGTACTTCAACACCTTGTAAGGCATGACATTATGATCAGGTGCCCCAGAATGGAACACACCGAGTATTGTCATCAAAATCGGGAGATCTATCTGCGGTGAGAAACACCCCAAAGCACGAATCTTAACCAACTGAAATTCCAACAAGTAGTGAAGCAACTGAACACAGGGCATTAGAATTACATCGGCTTGTTTCTCATATTCTTTATGTCTCTGTTGACAAGCAAAGGCTGCTGAAAAGGAAACTCCAAGAGGAGGAGGTGACTCGGATATGAAACAGAACCTTGAGAAAGATAGGTGCCTTTGCAGATCACTCTTGATTACTGTCTGGCAAAAAATTCTTGCGAAGTCACACGGAATTTGGTAAGTGCTTTAGGGATTCGAGCAATGCGAATGGTGCAATGCTCAAGATAGACAATGTCTTGCTTATCCCTCGTTCGGGAGCCCCAAGCAACTTCAAAGACTTGCAGATCCTAACATCATAACCAGGTGCCTCAAGATAGAATTCACACCTAGTTTCATTGTCACCAAGCAGAGAATCAGTAGATATCCACACCGTACGGAGCTTAACCAGTTGCAAATAAAGCAAACATGGAAGCACATGAGCATAAGACATGAGAATCAAATTGATGTGTCTTTCGGTCCTCTTCTATCTTTGCTAAGAACATAACCCTTGAATCCATGGGAGAAAAGAGATTAGCCGCTGACTAGGAGCTTCAAAAACCGCAAAATTGTGGAAGAGATCCACGAAGTGCTCCATGAGTTTTTCTTACTATGAGTCCTTGAGAATGGGTAACAACTCACACGCTTTCATAAACAACCCCAACTGAGCTTTCATCTTGGCCACCCCACAAAGTTATCCCATGACTGATCTTTGAACACACAATAAGAACAAGTCGAGTCTCTGAGTCTGGTGAGAGTACCAAGTCTAAATAAGAGATCCTCGATCATGAACACCTGTTATGCATGAAATGTATGAGATGCATGATATGCGTGCAATGCCATGTTCATTCGATTTCCAAGGAATTCTCGTGTTATGATTTTTTTAGAAAGCAAGAGATGGAAAAGCTCAACACGAGGCTTAAAGATATGATTCCTTGGAAATGAAAGGAACATGTATGCTAGTTATTTTTTGTACATCATTTTTTGGAAAGTAAATATGCAATGATGCAAAGTGGTGGGATTTTGGATGTCTCCCACCGGACAAGTCTGGATTTCCTCAAAGTTACACGATCCAGGTTCAAAGGTTCGGCACCAATTCGGAACACCCCATAGGTCACGGGACATAATCAATAGAATCAGAACCATGGTTACTGTCACAAAAATGAAACCACTCGAACAAGAACCACAGTAACCCTCGAACAAGAACCTTGGTAACCCTCGAACAAGAACCGAAGTCACCATCAATGTACATGTTAAGCAATGATTGATTCCCGCCCCACTCACGGGTAAATCTAGGCCAGGGTATGTCGAAAAGCCAATAGAGGATCGAATGTAGGCGTTATCATACGATATTGCCTCATTCCACCAAGCTCTGCCCGTGGATACGTGATCAGATCAATCAGGCATACGCCTTCTGTCCGTCACGGCCACTCTAGTCCTAGTTCCTATGGTATCACTCATGACCTGGGTATTGGGTCTTTTACCTCTTGAAACAGCCACCCACAGAGATAAATCCAGACAGTCCAGAATATGATGCAGTAAAGTAAAAGCGCACATAGAATGCAATGCAAACAGGTAAATGTGCAAAGCAATAAAACACCCAAAGATAAACACACAAGCGCTAGGATCGACTCGCTAAGTCCGGACCCGCAATAGGTCGAGACGTCCCCAGCAGAGTCGCCAGTTGTCGCTACCGCGAAAATTAACAGAGTCGCCACTAACATATTTATCCTGAAAAGGAAGGGAATGTCAGCAAACCACAAACAAAATAACAGTCTCACGACCAGAGAAAAAGGGTAAGGGAGTCGGTTACGCGAGGGGAAGGTATTAGCACCCCACGCGCCCATCGTACTCGATGGTATCCATGCCTGTGTCTAAAACTATGGGTGTGTAAGCAAACTGCGCTAATCTGGACTAAAATGCATGCAAAATGTAGGGAAAATAAAGGATTGTGCTCGCACGGGCCCTACCCCGCTGCCTACGTATCTGTTTTGCAGAATCAGAGCTACCGTAGCTCGGCTAACTAGTTTCTGTTTGTTTTGTGTTTTTTAGGTGAACGAGTTACATTCACACTCCGCTGCTCGACCTTTGGAGACTTATGTTGGGAATGGAGCGGAAATAACAAGCTCTTAAGAAAAGAAAATCAAAGAGTGTGGTTTGTGTTTTAAAGAATGCATAAGGAAAACCTAAGCTACGGGGGAAAGCTTGCTACCTAATGTTATCATACTAAGGGTACAAGTCTAAACTAAACTAACAACCTACGAGGGAAGAGGGAAGCAAACAATGAGCACACAAACGAGCATCCGCTCGCAAAGCAAACAAACCAACGGCACTGACCGAATGGTAGAAAAGCGGTCCCGCCATAGCCAAGGGGAGCAACTCGACCCAAGTCAATCAAGCATTAGACCTCGCGAAAATGATCGGGCCATAGACAAGAGGAGCGATTCGCTCTCAGCAACCAAGCCGTCACGGATCGTAAAGGAAAACAGTGTGTGCGTACGCTGAGCATCAACGTCGAGCGACGCGAGCTATAGGAAAGGCGAGGGTCTGGCTACATGAACCCTTTTCCTGACATACTCAATAACAAGATCTTGTGCATGTTCGGAAGCGAGCGACGCGTAGCGTGCGCATACCGAACGGATTCAATGAGACTAGGCGGGGGTTGATTGCTAACCCTTTCTGCGTGCCTTCATGAGGACTTAACGGAGTGCCATATAGGACTTATTACACCGTGACTCCCTGCCGCAAAGCACAAATGTAAACACACCAACAAAAACAGAGCCTCTTTCGAGGGCTTGGCCAGATGCATGTCTAAGTCCTACTTCTCATGTTAAAGGATGATGCGAGAAAGCGATAAAGTGCAAGATAAATAAAATGAAACGGGAGACAATACCGAACGGATAACATATCCGCAATGAGCTAGCAAGCGTAAGCAGAGAAGTCCGAAATACTTCGCGTAAGCCATCATCAAGCAAAGCAAGTCAGAAAGCGTCGTCGTGAAAATAGATCACAAGTGACATGTGGCACGCGTCGAGCATAACCACACAAACCTACAAGAAAACACAAGCCAGACAATACAAGAGTATACATCTCAATGAATGAGAGATCAGGTGACTGGCATCGGAAATAGGTTCGTATCCCACAAATAAAGTGGAACACGACGCAAATCAAGTCATAAGACAAATCGCACTGGAAGCGAATTCGTGTCCCACAAATAAAGTGGAACACGAAGCAAATCGAATCGCAATTGAAGGCTTTCTCGAAGTACCTCGCACATCTCAGCAAACAAATCAGTAGTAACAAGGAAGCACGCACCCGCCATAGAAAATAATAGAAATTAAATTCTAAGTAAATTCTAAAACAAAATCTAAAAAGAGAAAATTGTTTTTTATGACATTTTTATCTAAGAATAAGAACAAAACTATGTACAAAATATTTAAATTCTAACAAGCAAAAGGTATGGCATGTTTTTATTCATGATCTCTTTTATCAATGCGAGAAATCTAATCAAGCATAATATTTTTCATGGTATTTTATCAACGAAATAAAAACTAAACAATATAACAAAATATTTAAATTCTAACAAGCCAGATATTAAATGTTTTTGATTATTTTTATCATCTAGAAACTACCAAATGTTATTGATTTTATATGCTAAAAATAATAGAAGTTAAACTAACTAAAAAACTTATCTACTACAAACAAACATATGCACAGGGGGGTTTGAAGTTGAAAACATGGTGCAGAAGGGTGAAGGGCGCAGGCCCATACAGAATTTGCCCCAGGGACTGTTTTTGTATTGATTTCAGCATGACCAAAAAATAGAGATGGTGCGTGGGCTATAGGGAGGTGTAGCCTCAAGGGCGCAGAAGGCCCAATGGATTTTTGTTCAGCTTTGTTATGTGCCAAAAATTAAAGTGTTGGGCTCAGGACAGCTTGTTTTTGTCACAGATTTATGGTGGTCAAAAAAAGAATGGTGCATGGGCCTCTTAGGGTGGTGTGTACAGCAGTTATGGTGAAGGCCCAAGAGAATTGATCCACAGTCATTATTTTGGTTCAATTTTCAGATTTCAGATCATTCAACTCAAATTAAACCATATGTTAATTCATATTAAACTCCATTAAATCTCCTAATTCAGTTAATTAACATAAGATATTTGGAAAGGGGATTAGGTTTACGCTCTTGAGCTTTCACGTTTCAGCTTCTTCCCCTTATCTCGATCGAAGAACGGCGCGATATCTTCCTCTCTTCTCCGGCTAACTCAGCCGCCGTGAACAACACATGCTTTCGCTCGTCTATCTTCTGTTCTCTGATTGATTTCCTCTCTGATGCCTCTTGATCTCTCTCAATCTCTTGCTCTCGTTTGCGGCAGTGGCTGTCACGGATTTCTTCTTCGATCATCTTCAACTCAGCACCGTCGTCCATTATAAGAACATCACACCTCCCTTCTGTCTCACGAATCCGAATGCTCTCTCCATACCGCTCTCATCATTTCTCATCTTCGCACGATGCGATTGTGTTGATGTTGATGTTGTTGAAGTTGAAGATGATATACAAAACCGATGAAGGTTCGAGTGCTTCTGCGGTTGAAGATTTGTTGCACGATGGATGATGATGCTCTGTGGTTGATAAGATACAATGATGAATCGAAGTTTACGCCGAACGTTGAATGTTGAATGATTCTGAGTTCTTTTTGTGTGGTTTTCTTGCAGGAACCGTGAAGGTTGATGATGATGAAGAGAGAGAATTCGAGATTGTTACGATGATGAAGCTGTGACAGAAGGTTGAAGATGATGGAGAAGATGAAGTTGAAGATTGAAGTTGTTAGGAAGGTTAAGGAAAGGCTCGAGAAAGGTTGAAGATGATGGAGTTGAATCGGTTAGATGTGAGTTCCAATTCTCTTCATTTTTTGCAGAATCGTGAGGAACTGAGATTGAAGAGAAACGATGATGAACGTGAATTGGTGAAGATTCAAGATAATCATTTATGGTGATTGACGATTGAAGGTTGAATTGAGAGAATGGAGCCGTGAAGAGAAGAGCAAAGAGATTCGGTTTCGGTTTTCAATTACCGCTTTCAAGAGTTTTACGTTTTTCTGTTATTGATTTTTTGTGTGGTGAAAATGAAGATTGAAGGTCGAGAATCCAGAAACCGTTATGGAGAGAGGATGAAGGTTTTGTGAACCGATAGAATCAATCTCTTTCACAAAAGTTTGTTGCGGTTCTGTTATGCTGATTCCCTCCTTCTGGACCGATTTCTCCTCCCTAATTATGTAGTCTCCTCTTGTTTTTAGTGCAGGGCTACAGTTTTGTGGTTCACCGCTTAAGACATGTCATGGTATTCTCGCACATGGGGCAAATTTGAAGGTCGAAGAATTTGAAGATTAGCATAGTAAAATGGATTTTAGGATGACCACCTACTTATCTTTTGTAACTTATCCTTTGTAACTCAATTTTTGTAACGAACTGTATACATTTTCCTTGAATTTGAACGGATTTGGATGTATGTATTTTTCTTGAATTTGAATGGATATTTGGATGAACGCGAACGATATTTGTATTTAGGTCTTCGAATAATATCCGAACTCGAATTATGCCTTCCAATGATTCGAATGAACAAGTCTTGTTAGTTACTTTCAAAAGAACAAATCTTTCAAACTTTGCGTGCTTTGAACAAAACTAGTCCATTGAATATTTTGAACCGTTTGAATCAATAACATGAAGCAGTACCAATTCAATTCTTCAATCCACATTCCATTTGCAAAGAAGGCACAAACACCATCATTAACCTCGAACATAACACTATCTTTACGCCTCTTTCCATTCAACTCATAAGATACGTTAACCTAACAAAATTCATCCTCGCTTGGCGCTCTTTATTATTTTTCATGCTTTTTAAGCGACGAAATAAACGTTGCTCATAACTTATAGTACGGAGAAAGAGGGCAAATTTTGGGGTGCAACACTTAGAAGATTCTCCCTTTTCAGGTCTTTTGAAGCTTTTGAATCTTCTTTACTTGCTTTTCCAGAGTTGATTCACTCTTTTGGATATCAGAGAAAGTTCATCTCCTTCTTCTTCTGACTCTGACTGGTCAGAACATTCTTCTTCTGCCTGAAAAGCGTTAGTGCATTTTTATTATTAGATTTTAATGCAATAGACTTACCTTTCTTTTTAGGCTCATTTGGATCCAGCTCAATCTCGTGACTCCTCAAGGCACTTATCAGCTCTTCAAGAGAAACTTCATTATAGTTCTTGGCAATCTTGAAGGCAGTCACCATTGGTCCCCATCTTTTGGGTAAGCTTCTGATGATCTTCTTGACATGATCAGTCTTGGTGTAGCCTTTATCAAGCACTCTCAATCCAGCAGTCAGAGTCTGGAATCTTGAAAACACTGCATCAATGTTCTCATATTCCTCCATCTTAAATGCTTCATACTTCTGGATTAGAGCTAGAGCCTTTGTCTCCTTTACTTGAGCATTTCCCTCATGAGTCATCTTTAAAGATTCAAAGATATCATGAGCTGTTTGTTTATAATATAATTTGTTTCTTTCATTGGTACTCTCTATTTTTAATTGGAACATTATTAGTTTTTAAATTTTTTTTTATAATATACTTCGTTTGTTTCATTGGTATTCTCTATTTTAAATAGGAACATTATTAGTTTTTAATTTTTTTAATATTTTTAATTTTAATTTTATATAAATTATTATTTATATATTCAATCGCATCATTATTTTATTCATATTATTTTTATTAATTTAAGTTTAATATTTCTAATTTAGTATTTATAATAACAGTAAATACCTTAATGAATATTAGGAATGTTTTAATAAAATAATATTCTTCTTATTTTATTCATACAAATTTTATTTATCAATAGGTTATTTTACGATTTTATTTAAGGAAGTTCAAACTATTTTTTAGGAATTAAGCTATAAAATTTTAATAAAAGTTATAATAAAAGAATGGAACCCTTAAAATGGTATTTTATTTTTCATTTCATATTTATGTATCAAAATAATTTATTCTAATTGTATGACCGAGTAAAGTATAAAGTATGGGATTTTTTGAATTTTATCTATTAATTTAGTTAAAAGACTAGCAAGATACTCGTGCATCTACACGAGTAAATTTATTTGATACAATATAAAATATACTAAGATACATTTGTAAATTTGAAATGAAGAATTAATTACAAAATAAAAATGATCATATAAACTCAATCATATTAAATAACCGTACAAAAATGAAAATGGATCTCTGAGATGAAAAAAAAAAAGATTTTTTTGACATTTCTCTCTCAAATAAAGACAATTATTGATTAAAATAAAATAGATATTGTCTTGATAGTGAGTTGTGAGATAGAAAGTTTGTTGTCACCACAGCTATTAAGTATTATCCAATTCAATACGGTATAATATAGGGTTAATAGCCACACACACAAGTAAATTTAAAATGAATTACTTATCTATAAAATAATAATTATCATATAAATTCAATTGTATTAAATAACCGTACAAAAATATAAAAAAAGAACCCAAGAAATGGATAAAGGAAAAAAGAAAATTTTAATATTTGAAAAGAAAAATTTGTCTCTTAAATAAAGACAAATTTTGATTAAAATAAATTAGAAATTATACTGATATTGATCAATAAGATGAAAAATTAGTTATATGTCCAGCTATAATCTCAAATTATGTTTTAGCGGATGCACTATCAAGATGCTTCAAATTTGAATATATTAAATGATATCTTTCATATTCATCTTGTGTTCAAAAGATCGTTGGAGAAAAGTAGGCTTTTACAGTCTTTCTTGAGAATAGATTATAAAGAATCTTTAAAATGGCTTTCAACAAAGTACATTAGATAATAGTAATTTTTTCTCCTTATACCTATTTTCATTAAAATAAAATTAAAGAGTATTTTTTTTAAAACAACATTGATTCAACATGTATTATTTGTGATAGTTGTCTAAGTGACATGTTATTTTAAGATCATTTTAGTTTTTGAAGCATGCATAATATTGCATAAAAACTTTTAAAAAAATATAAAAGGAAAACAATTTTTTTACACTTTTCTCTTTTTGGTTGTTTACGTCTTGTGAAATTTTCTTTTAATATCGTACCTAATCTATGGTTTGATAGGATATATACGTCGGCTAATGAAATATACTGACCATTACATCCAATATTTTAAGTATTGATAGATTTGAAAATGTGAAAGTATAAATAACTAACTATTATATTAGCTTGTGAGATTCAATTGTAACATTATTATTTGATAATTTTGTCCTTTAAATTCAAATAAAATGCTTACTTTATTTTCCAAATTTTAAAAGTGACAAGTCGTGTTTTCCCTACTCTGAAAAATAAGTGATTTTAAAACAATAACTTTTAAAAATATTTTATTGATATTTTTTTTCCTAATTTGGATATAATTTGTGGACCACTTTGGGACCAAATGAGTTTAATATCTCTATAAATTGTAGTTTCAACATCTTGAACTTCATATTAAAGTTCTCATTGTTTAAGTTATACTAACAAAATATTTTGGAATATGTCAAAGTTTGTTTTGAGTGTTTTCTTATGTGCTATTTTATTTTTCTCAACTTTCACTCATGATGCAGAGGCCTCAACTAACAGGAACTCGGAATTTGGATCCAAGAACTCAGGTTTTGCAACTCGAATTCCTGCTAACCCATATACAAGAGGTTGCAACCCTATACTTCGTTGTCGTGGTGATGATTCACCTCCTAGCAGTGAATTGGTAGATAAACAACAATAAGTATTATGACTTCTTATGTCTTCAAAATAGTTGAAAATGGTATCCAATTGTATCTTTCATTTCAATAAAACAAAATAAACAATAATGTTTAATGATAGTGTGTTACATTTAATGGTTTGATCTTTTATTTTTCGGTGGAAAACATCATTTTTTTTAATATTCTTTTTAAAGATATAAAAATGCCAACAAAGATTTGTCGAGCTATCAAGCTCCTACCAATATATTCTTTTAATATCATACATATAAATGGTTTGATTTGAATAAGGTTAGTGCAAGACTGACATTTTCATCTAATAATTTAGATATGAATAAATTTGAAGAATTTAACGAGAAATAATAAAATATTGTGAGTGATAGTGAAACTCAATAATGGTATTTATATTTAAAAAATAGTATTTCTTCAATTTAAATTATATATTTACTTTATAACTGTAAATAGGTAATGCCATTGTTAGTTTTCCATCCCCTAAGAAATGCATGATTTAAATAGAATAACTTTTTAAATGGTTTATTTTAAGAATAACTTTTTAAATACTATTTTTGTGACTTATTATTATTTTTTACTTTGTGTAGATAAAACATATAAAGTAAAATCATTATTTTTACACACATAATTTGTTTGGATAAGTTTGTTGTAAATTTGTCTTGACTTTCTGAACATTCACCCAAGATGTAGAGACTAAAAATATGAGGTATCTGGAACTAGGATTGAACAACCTGATTCTTAGTAATCTAATTATGACTAATCTATGGTATAAAAGTCGCATGTCAATAACACATTATTATGACAATACTTCATGTAAAGACTCATTAGAAAAATATAAATAAGAATGATGAAAAAAATTCATGTTTACAAACCGCATAAATATTGTATACATTTAATATCACTTGATATCTCTAAAACAAAACAAAAAAAAAAAATATTTACATTATTGTGACACGTTAATTTTGTTTGGTCTTTTTGTTTCTAGTTGGATACATCATTTTATCAATTTAAATTTTCTAATGATACATATAAGAATATGCAAATAAATATTGGTTTAAATCTCACTGTAGTTAAAACACAAATTTCAGTGTTGTTTTTCTCCATTCTCACGGGGAATTTCGTAAAATGTCACACATCTCATAGTTTTTTAAAGTCGAGTTTGATTAACTTTGGATTTTTTAGAATATGTGCTACAAAAAATAAGATGTATCTTGTTGCCTTTTACATTTGCGCCTTATGTCTATTGGTTAGAAAATTACTAATAATGAAAATTCATAAATAAAAAGTTCACGTTCATGGCTCTTCTAAAATGATGAACTACTAGAAATACACAAATTTCCTGCGGATTTTAGCTAAATTTTCACAGGAAACACGTTTCCTGCGGATTTTCCTGCGGTTTTATGTCCCCAGCTAAAACCTTCGTGGGTAATATTTCCGGCAGCAAGTTCTGCAGGTAATTCCGTAGGTAAATCCGCAAGAAACTTCTGCAGGTAAATTCGCAGGAAACTAAACTCCGCAGGTAAATCCGCAGGTAATTTCTATCTAAAATTAAAAAAAATTTATAACCGTGGAAACATTATAAAGAGAGCAAAAGGATCAATTACCTCAAGTGGGTCAGTCTCCCCATCCAACTCGACCATGACAGGTGCATTCATACTTGTTATACCCCAAAATTTGCCCGCATCTTTTTCAGAAAGAAGGCAACAGACTTCTGTCTAAAAATTGGGAGTTTCATATAATCTTGGATTTTATTTCATAAATATCCTAATTTTATGAATACTCGGTTTTTAGAATATTTCTTATACGGTATTTTGGTTCGTTGTTGAATTTATTCTTACACAAACGCCAAGTACTGTTTATCACTTCACACACACTGTTCATTTGAGATTTATTTGCAGATAAATAGTACTAACGCAATTTGTACAGAAGTAAATTTTTGCAGGCGCAGAGTCCGGGGATTCAGACTGTATTGGTAACAATTAATTTATTATTGGTTTTGTTTCCCACTAATATTTGTACTATATTATTATTTTCAAAATCTCTTCTTTATTTTCAAATCTCTTCCTTTCTTTTCAAATCTCTTTCTTTCAAATCAAATCCTAACTTTATTCCATACATCTTTCTTTTCAAACCCTACCATACACTTTCTTTCAAATCCTACTACCACTCAAATTTTCCTTTTTTGTACGGTATCACTTCATTCCCCAACGTCTCTATCCTTATTTTCACTCTATAAATACCTCTCATTTTTTCCATAAATTCTCACATCAAATTTCACTCATTTCTCAAACTTCTATCTCATAATTATTTTCTCTTCTTCCCCGGCAAAAATGGCAAAGTGGATGGATACGTTTTTTCTTATGGTCATCACTGTTTTGGTGGTGATCATGTCCTTTTTCTGTCTGCATAGTCCTGAAAAATGCAGACCTGGGTTGCTTACACTACCGTGCATCTATATGTTGCTATTTATAGCATGGGTTTTTAATCGTCATTTTTAAAGTTTGTCGTATCTTTCGCTTTCAAATAATGTACCATTCATTATATTTGTCGTACTATTCATTATATTATGTAATATTTGCACTGTCAATATTAAATGTCGTACTATCTGTCGTACTGTCGTTTAATTATCAAGATAATATTATGTGTGTTTTCTGCTAGTTAAATATTTATTTTTCTGTGCATTAAATATTTTTCAAGATTATTATCGATAATTTCGTTCGCGTACGGTATATCTTATTTATTTATTATGTTTGTGTTTTTCTAACAACTCATGTAAATAAATTTTCACCATTAACACAACAAAAAAACAAAAAGAAAAAATTAACTTTAACTGTTAAGTTTACACTTTAACTGTTACGTTAATGCCCGGATAGCCAGTTAACAGTCAAACCCGCTGACAGCAAAATTCTCCGTGTTTGTACCATCATTCAAATCAATCTTTTGCATTTCAAAATTTTAAGAATTTTGTTCTAGAAGTCTTCTGATAATCACATGATCAGCAGAGACTCAACACTGCACAAAAATCAGGTACGCTTAACAATCTCCTACACAAACAGTCCCTAACTAGGGTTTTTGTTTTTTTCTGGAGAACAAGTTTTTTGAGACCTCAAATAGATTTCATGGATCTCCATATGTCTCAAAGTACCCCCAGACAAATTTTCAAACTTCGATTCGCTCAGACGCACAGTCAGCAGCTCAAACAGTCAACAGACGACCAGTTTGACCGAAAAGTCAACAGACAGTCAAAAATGAAATTTTTTTTCAACATCCATATTTTGTCAAAAGATTCATCATTTGATCAATGGTTGATTATAATTCATCAAGAAAAGATCAGAAATCAACAAAACCCTAAGTTTCAAAATTAGGGTTTTCTCCTAAAAAGTCAACTGAACTTTGACCGGCCATAACTCTCTCCTCGTTCATTCAAAAAATTCCAACTGTGGTGTCGTTTTCTTTTACCTCCCCGTTTCACTTGGGAGGACGGCACGCTATACCCTTCACGCGAAATTTGGAAGGAGAATGCGCCCGTGGTGGGAGGAATTTTGTTTCAGTTCTTCCTACGATATCACACGAACTTTCTTATTTGTCCTACGAGTAGGAAAGGGAAAAAAAGATCTCAACTAAACCCTAAGAGTTTGCTAAGTGTGGGGATTCACCTAGACTAGAAATTCTGGAGTCCGGGGGGTCGGTTATACATAGGGAAGTGTTTAAACACCCTACATATCTGTAGTACTCTACAGGAACCTTCTCTATGTCATTGTGATTGTGTTTGCTGCTAATGATTATTGGGAAAGTTTCTCCTTTGTGTTAGGAGAAGGAATTGAATTGATTAAAGAGAGACAGACAAACTGACTGACTATTTTTGGTATTTTATTAGCTCGCTGAGGTTCCTGGTGAACCTCATGCCTACATATCCCTAGTGGAAGTCAGATCTTAATGTAGTTCGGGGAACTAACTAGGGAAATTAATGATTTTTGGGTGCCTTGCTTGAAGCTCAAGGTTGAAGCTTGAATTAAATCTCTGTTTACAGTAAAGAGACATGAAATCATCTTTACAGAGAGGTATTTGTACTATTCTACCACAAACATTTTGAAAGAGTGACAGAATAACTGGATTCATTTCATTCAAGAGGGGGACCTTACTTGTGTGTACAAGTATGCCAGTCAGATGCCTCTTAAATGAAAGAAAGATGCTCGTCCAAATTAGGGAAAGTGTACAAGTCTGGGGATGTGCCAGAGCATGTCTTTCAGAGTCCTAAATGGGAGACTTTGATTGAAATTTGAAATTGAAATGTTTGTTTGTTTGAATGTGGTAGAGTAGTAAAAATATCTCTCTATAGAGATAAGCTATGTCTATCTACTGTATAAAAGATTTGACTTTAGCTGGCTTGTATGAGGCCCAAGCTTGAGGCTTTTTGATTGATTAATTAAGATTGACTCTGGGAGATGACTCCACTGGGGATTAATTACAGGGTATTTTTGTGTTCTGTACAAAGCCCAGAATTGAGGCGGACTCTATTTGGAGAGTGTTTATTTGATGGATTTTTATTTGGTGTTCTGTACAAAGCCCAGAATTGAGGCTGACTCTACTTAGGGAGACTATATTTGTGTGCCTTGTACAAAGCCCAAGGTTGTGGCTAACCGCTGAGGATAACTGAGTTTTTAAGGCTACGGATGACTCTATTTTGTGTGCCTTGTACAAAGCCCAAGGTTGTGGCTGACTCTTACTGAGGATGGTTATTAATTTGTGCCTTGTATGAAGCCCAAGGTTGTGGCTACTCTAGCTAGGGGAAATATTATTTTCTGCCTTGTACAAAGCCCAAGGTTGTGGCAGACTCTTTTAAATAAATGGAGTATGGATGACTCTATGGGAAAAGATCCTAGATGTTAGGAATCTTTGACATATGAAAGTATGGTTTAAATTGCCTTGTACAAAGCCCAAGGTTGTGGCTACTGAATGATGAAGAACTCACTGGGGGAGACTCTATTATCTGCCTTGTACAATGCCCAAGGTTGAGGCTGACTCTTGACATGGGAGTTTTATTGTTTGGTTCCTTGTATGAAGCCCAAGGTTGAGGCTAACTGTTTTTGTTGGTTTTGACTCTATTGAGGAGATTTTATTTATTAAAAGACTGTTTTTTGATGGAAGCTAACCCTTTCCAGGGATTTTGACTCAGCTGGTGAATTTGTCTGTTAAAAGACTGACTTTATCATGTTTTTGGAGGCTGACCCTTTCCAGGGGTTTTGACTCTTTTGGGGAAATTATCTCCTAAGAGAATGAATCTTTGGTTTTGAAAGACTGATGTTGTTGAAATGAAAGAATGATGTTGGAAGCTAACCCTTTCCAGGGGTTTTTTAACTGAAATGATAGATTGATTTTAATTGACTTTGGAGGCTAACCCTTTCCAGGGGTTTTGGACTGAAATGATAGATTGATTTTAATTGACTTTGGAGGCTAACCCTTTCCAGGGGTGTTTTTATTAAAATGAAAGAATGTGTTGGAGGCTAACCCTTTCCAGGGATTTTTTATTAAAATGAAAGAATGTGTTGGAGGCTAACCCTTTCCAGGGATTTTTGAATGATGGCAGAAAGATTATCTAGTGGAGACTTCTTGTTTAAAGCCCAAGATGAAGGCTGACACATGCTGAGGATGATCAAACGTGGATCCTAGACTCTGCTAAGGAAGATTGATGAAGATAAGGGTGACAGAGACTGTCCATGTCTCTAATTCCAAAAGGTGTACTCAATGTAAAATTGAGACAATCTTAGCTTGTTTAAAGTCTGGTTTAAATTGGAAGAAACTCACCAAGGTAGGCTAAAAGGTGACTAAAGACCTGTTCCTATGTTTATAAGAAACCTGATGGGTCCTTGTATACAAGCTCAAGAGGAAGCTGGAAATGCTTTTAAGAAGCCTGTGGGTCCTTGTACAAAGCCCAAGAGGAGGCTAATCGAGGGTCCTTGTTATAGCACAAGAGAAAGCTATGTAGTTTTGAACTTATTTTGGCTCTAAGCAAATGGGTAAGAGGTTTCACCGGGAATAATTCCTCTTTGGGTGGATGTGTCCTATTTTTTTGGATTCTAAGGTTTTTGCCAAGATGTTTCACCGGGAATAATTCATCTTGGGGGTTTGAACTACAGATCTCTAATTAGGAAAGAGCCTTCACCGGGAAGACATTCTCAATCCTAGGCCATATTCCTATAATATATATATAGTTTAACTGTCCTAGGGTTTATACTCAAACGTAGTTCTAAACTAATATATATGCACAGTTTATATTTGACAATAATTTAAATAAAGACTGTAAATTGAAAGCTTGTAAAGCCTAACCTGGATGGAGTGGAGGCCTTTGAAGAAGTATGTACAGAGCCTCAACAGTATTTTTGTTGTTTTTTGGTAATAGTTGAATATTTATGATAAACAGTTAATGGTTTTTGAAAACAGAAGAAGTGAAGATGGACAAAGGTCACATAGGTATCTGAAGAGTTTCACCGGGAATAATGCCCTTCAAATACCAGAAGAATGTTTTGAAAACAGAAAGAAGATTTTGAAAATACAGTTTTGAAAACAAGCTAAGAAGAGAAGGTGTTTGGGACTTACACTCTATTAGAGGCCCAGTACTTTACAGTACTGGTTACAAAAGCAGTTTTGAAAATGATTTGAAATGATATAAGGTTTTGTTGTTTGAAAACCTTAATCATTTGATTTAAACGGAGGTTGAAAACAGTTTTGAAAATTGCAAGAAAGGTCAATTTAATTAAGGTAAAGAATAAAGATCTATGCCTAATTAAGACCTAAACAATTAGGGTTTTATCATAAATTTATTTTCAAAATAATTAGGTTAAAACAAAAAATGAAAATATATATTTAAAGTTTTTAAGAAAACACTTTAAAACATACTATGTTAAACCTAATTAAAACACATGAAATAAATAATACTTTTTATGATTTTTTGGTTATTCACAAAATAGGTATATTAAATAAAAAGTGTGTGAAAAATGAAGTGAAAATGATTTAATTTGATAGGTTAAATAATCATGTGAAGTTGTGAAGAGAATAGGTGTGAAAAGTGATAAAAAAATTAGAAATGTCTGTAAGTTTAAGAGAGCGCCTAAGAGGGGGGGTGAATTAGGTTTTCAAAGATTTATCCAGTTTTAGAATACTTGTACTTATTTTTTTGGTTAAGTGTTTGAAGGTTTTTGAATGGTTCTTTTCTTTTCTTGGTAATAGTGATGAAAGCGGTAAAATGCGGAAAAGTAAAGAACACAATGATGTATACTGGTTCCCCTCACAATCCGAGAGTACTCCAGTCCCCTTTCAAACACGAAAGAGATTTTACTATTGTTAGATCTTTGTACAAGCCTATACCAAGACTCCTCCTACAATCTTCTAACAAAACCACCAAGAACAATCCTCTTGGATTTCAATAAGTCCTTAAGAGAACACCCTCCCTAAGGATACCTCTTGTTTCCAAAACTATGGACAACAAGGTTACAACTACCAAGAACAATCCTCTTGGATTTACTAACTTGATTATGAGAACAATCCTCTCACTAATCAACAACCCTTACTTCCAACAATCTTGGATAGCAAGTCAATAATAACAAAATATATTTGAGTAGAAATGTTGATGAACATATATCAATCAATCAGATTGATCTTCTCTTTTAAGCAAGACAATTTACAATGATATAATAGTGCTCAAGTGTTTATGTATGAATGAGAAACTTTTCTAACAATGTGTAAAAAAAGTTTCAATGAAAGTTCAAGTATGAAACACTTGTATGAAAATATATGATGAAAATATATGATCAAAAGATGGTAAATTGTAATGAAAGATGTGTGTAATAAAATCTGAAATGTATAGTATATATAGGTGACTATATGCCTCTTAGAATGGTTGCATATTGATAGAACAATGCAATGGTTAAAGGTTTGAAAGATGAATTCGTTTGGGACAGATTTAACATGAAAAGTTGCCACTGGTTCAGGTGTAACCGGTTACCTAAAGGATGTAACCGGTTACATGGTTACGTTACAGCCCAGAAATTCAAAAACACGATCATGTAACCGGTTACCTAAATGATGTAACCGGTTACATCAAGTAAAAATGCCCAGAAATAGCTACTGCCAGCAATGTAACCGGTTACATGAATGTTGGTAACCGGTTACCTCAACTCAAAGGGTAAAAATGCATGTTTTTCAAGGTTGGAAACTTATGTCATGCATATATGAGTTTGGGCATGCATATGTATGAAAGTTTATATGATTTTTTGAGCACTAAGTAGTATCAATGTAAAAGTCTTTAACTTGTACCATTATGACATGAAGATCAATCAATCAAAGCTAATCTCCATGAAAGTTGCAATCTTGAACCATAGCTAATTTGATCTTTTTGCTCATCCTTTATTGATGCATGCTCATGATAGTTGTCTTCATCAAAACATAGTATTTGTAGAAGCTTGCCTTCACATTCTCCCCCTTTTTGATGATGACAACCTTTGAAATATGAAGTGTAATGTTCTTATGTGAATGCTCCCCCTAAATTTGATAACTCCCCCTTGATCAAAGCTCTCCCTTGATTTATAGAGAATATTATTTCTTTGTGGCTGCAAATGTTAGAGACAAGCAAGCATACACATACACACAAATAATTCTTTACCTATGAACACAATTAATTCTTTACCTATGAGTTTTACCTCATGAGTGACTTCATGAAACATTCATCTTTGGTGAATATTATTTTGAAGCTTTTTGTCACAAAGTTGACTTTTGCTTAGAAGATTTTGCTATAGTCTTTCAACATAAAGTACATCTTCAATTGATATGAAAATTAGTGCTCCAACTTTGTCAATGCCAAGAATTCTTCCTTTAAGGTATTCTCCATATGTGAAATCACCCTTGGACTTTAAAACTAGATTTGAAAGTTAGTTTAAGTCTTCCATCAAATGCTTAGAACCACCACTTGTCAAAAAACACCATAGATCTTAAGTGGTCCTCAAGCAAACCTACAAAACAAATTAAGTTTGATTTGGTACCCAATGTGCTTTGGGTCCATCATAGTTAGTTCCTTTCTTAACCCACACATAATGTCCACTTGCCACACTAAAGTTTCTAACATAGCAAGCATTAGGTGTATGACCAACAATACCACAATAAAAACAAGTAGGAACAAAATTACTTCTATATCTAGGAACATATGGTTTCTTTTTAGGAAACCTTTTAGGATGATGATGAACCTTTTGTGCTTTATCCAATTTGTTGAATTGTTCGCTTGCCTTCACAAAGATAGTTTTACTAGTACTTGGTTTAGACTTTGCATATCCAAGACCACTTTTATCATTAGGGAATCTTTGTTGCCTAAGGACACCTTCCAACCCAATTTGTCCTTTTTCATACCTTTCAAGGACTCTCTTTAATTGGACAATTTGGAAAGAAAGTGATTCACAATTCTTGCATGACACATCCTCCTTTTGAAAATTAATAATTTTCTCTTTTTCATCCTTATGTTCTTCTTCAATTATTTTAAACTTTTCTTCTAAAGATGATATTATTTTCTTTTGAGATGAAATAGTTTTATAGAGAATTTTGCATTCTTTTAATAGTTCATCTATTGCACCTTGTGCATCAATATCATAAAGAGAAAATTCATTACTAACCTCATCGTCTTCATCATCGGAATGGTGTGTTGCTACCAATGCAAGATTCACATGTTCTTCATCTGAAGATGAACTTATTTCATTATCATCCCATGCTACATATGCTTTCTTTGATTTTTTATCCTTATTTTTCTTGAAGTATTTGTTCTTCTTTTCAAGTTTAGGGCATTCACTTTTGACATGTCCTCTTTCTCCACATTCAAAGCATTTAATCTTTCTTGTTGGTGCTTCCTCTTTAATGATCTCCTTTTTCCTTTCTTTTCTTAGAAATTTTTCAAACTTTTTTGATAAACTCATTATCTTCTTCACTAGTGGATTCATCCTCTTGATTGCTATCATGATGCTTGACTCTTGTCTTCAAGGCAATATCTTTTGAATCTTTTATTTGAATTTCATGCGTTTCAAGTCTTCCGAGTTCTGTTTCATATTCTTGAAGTTTACCGAACAAGGTTGCAGAAGTCATCTTTGATAGATTCTTTTTCTCGGATATTGCCGTTACTTTCGTTTGCCATTCTCTTGTTAAAGATCTAAGCACCTTTAGATTTAGTTCTTCGGTAGTGAGGGTCTTACCAAGTGCCTTCAAGTGATTTGTCAAATGAACGAATCGTTTTTGCAATTCGAGAATAGTTTCTTTGGGCTTCATTCTAAACAGTTCGTATTCTTGACTTAAGGTATTCAATCTTGATCTTTTAACTTCAGTGGTACCTTCATGAGTTTCTACAAGAGTATCCCATATTTCCTTTGCTGTTGTACATGCCGATACTCGGAAAAATTCATCCATACTAAGAGCACCCTGAAGAAGATTGATAGCCTTTTTGTCAGCAAGAACTTTCTTTCTATCGTTATCATTCCATGAGGCTTTAAGTTTATCTGATACAACGCCATCGACAATAGTTGTAGGAACATGAGGACCTTCAAGGACAGCCTCCCACACTTCTTCTCCTTGTGCTTCTAAATGAGCCTTCATTCGGATTTTCCAAAAGTCAAAGTATTCACCACAAAATAATGGAGGCTTGTTGTTACTACCACCATCTCTAAAAACTGGATTTTGATTTGCGGAAGCCATTCTGGATCTTTAGGAACAAGTTACCTATAACTTGCTCTGATGCCAATTGTAAGTTTAAGAGAGCGCCTAAGAGGGGGGGTGAATTAGGTTTTCAAAGATTTATCCAGTTTTAGAATACTTGTACTTATTTTTTTGGTTAAGTGTTTGAAGGTTTTTGAATGGTTCTTTTCTTTTCTTGGTAATAGTGATGAAAGCGGTAAAATGCGGAAAAGTAAAGAACACAATGATGTATACTGGTTCCCCTCACAATCCGAGAGTACTCCAGTCCCCTTTCAAACACGAAAGAGATTTTACTATTGTTAGATCTTTGTACAAGCCTATACCAAGACTCCTCCTACAATCTTCTAACAAAACCACCAAGAACAATCCTCTTGGATTTCAATAAGTCCTTAAGAGAACACCCTCCCTAAGGATACCTCTTGTTTCCAAAACTATGGACAACAAGGTTACAACTACCAAGAACAATCCTCTTGGATTTACTAACTTGATTATGAGAACAATCCTCTCACTAATCAACAACCCTTACTTCCAACAATCTTGGATAGCAAGTCAATAATAACAAAATATATTTGAGTAGAAATGTTGATGAACATATATCAATCAATCAGATTGATCTTCTCTTTTAAGCAAGACAATTTACAATGATATAATAGTGCTCAAGTGTTTATGTATGAATGAGAAACTTTTCTAACAATGTGTAAAAAAAGTTTCAATGAAAGATCAAGTATGAAACACTTGTATGAAAATATATGATGAAAATATATGATCAAAAGATGGTAAATTGTAATGAAAGATGTGTGTAATAAAATCTGAAATGTATAGTATATATAGGTGACTATATGCCTCTTAGAATGGTTGCATATTGATAGAACAATGCAATGGTTAAAGGTTTGAAAGATGAATTCGTTTGGGACAGATTTAACATGAAAAGTTGCCACTGGTTCAGGTGTAACCGGTTACCTAAAGGATGTAACCGGTTACATGGTTACGTTACAGCCCAGAAATTCAAAAACACGATCATGTAACCGGTTACCTAAATGATGTAACCGGTTACATCAAGTAAAAATGCCCAGAAATAGCTACTGCCAGCAATGTAACCGGTTACATGAATGTTGGTAACCGGTTACCTCAACTCAAAGGGTAAAAATGCATGTTTTTCAAGGTTGGAAACTTATGTCATGCATATATGAGTTTGGGCATGCATATGTATGAAAGTTTATATGATTTTTTGAGCACTAAGTAGTATCAATGTAAAAGTCTTTAACTTGTACCATTATGACATGAAGATCAATCAATCAAAGCTAATCTCCATGAAAGTTGCAATCTTGAACCATAGCTAATTTGATCTTTTTGCTCATCCTTTATTGATGCATGCTCATGATAGTTGTCTTCATCAAAACATAGTATTTGTAGAAGCTTGCCTTCACAATGTCTCCACCAAGGCTTGAACTTACGCCCTTTAGGTCACACACCCAAAACAACACCACTGAGCCAACGCGCGCATGGTGATAGCAACTCTCACTCATTTGGTTATGTTTCAAAACAAGTGATAAATCATTGAAAAATAAAAGAATCAAAAAGTCTGGGGCGAGGGGGATTCGAACCCCAGACTTGAGGCATGAGGGGACTAAGGGCGTATGGGAGGCCACTAGGGCAAACGATGAATTCGTTTGTAAAACGCATATCATTCAAAATAAAATAAACTTTGTTCAGAGATTTAAAAAAAAATGGCGCCACCCTCCATCTTCGTCTTCAACCTTAAGCTCCAACATTTTTGAAATTCTGATTCTCTCAAACCTCAACCAATGGCCCAGGTGTAAACATGAAACTTGTTCTAAATTCACTCACGATTCTAAATATGTAACTAATATATATTTATATTAACTACATCTAACTAATTTACCAGAAATCGTGAAGAACCCTAAAATTTAAAAATCAAATTAAATGACTATACTGAAAGATAAATGAATGATGATAGAGGGTTTTCAATCCTCTGATGATGCTGAACAAGATAGAATCGAGCTATTTCTTAAAGCATGCTTAAATTAAAGAGGTGGAGTTCAGAAACTTACCTCTGAAAATGGAGGTCGTGAGGATGATAGAGAGCAACTGGGCTTGTATGAATGATCCCAAAAGCTTCCTTGTGACTCAGTGATGCTAACTGAATGCTTGTTGTAACCTCAATCCTCCTGAATTGTTCAATGGACCTCCCTCGATTTGAGCTTCAAGTGAACATGGAGAGTGATGATTCTTGAGTTACAGATGAGCTGCAGCCATCTGAACAACTTCACTACCTCCTATGGAACGTGCCTGGATGCTTGGCTTGATTGGAAACCTTCTGAATTGCGCTATGGACCTCCAACTGCAACTGCTCCAAAGTGAGAGCAACAATGGTGTTCCTCTCCTTACAGAAGTGATCCAGGTGCTTGGATCACCTCAAATGACCTCCCTTGAGATGTTAGAATGCTTACTTTCCAAAGATAAGCTCTGGTTTGAAGAAAACGATTCTTCTTGCCAAAGAACTTTGAAAAACAATAAGCATGAGAAGAGAAAGAGAAAGCATGGAATATGGTTGCTTTGGTGTATTTTCTGAATGAGAAAGAGGCCTCTATTTATAGGCAATTGGCTCAGAGCAATTGAACATAGTAAGCTTGCTTAGTGTAGTGAGTTTGGTTTCTTAGCCAAGAAGAAAATTTGAAAAGATCCTAAATGCAATGATGCATTTTCGGGCTAGCTTCCCCAACCATTGATCTTGTATGATCTAAGGGAACATTTCTGATTCAGAGGAGAGTTCTAATTGGCTTAGAACAAGATTCCTTGATGATTCATCATTTGCCATAAATTCAAAAATGCAATCATTACATAATCACATGCCTTTGTTTTTGGGAATCTTCTCTAATCCTTATGCAATGATGAATTTGGATGTGTGGTATGGTTTCAGATGTATTAGAGGTCGTGTAGCATCACTTAGTGAAGCAAAATGCACAAAATTGCAAAGTTCCAAATTGTACATGACCTATAATTTCACTTCATGAGGCCAACTTTGAACAAGCATAACTCTTAGCTCAAAATGAATTTGGAGAAGGTTGAACACAATTTGGAAAGCCCTAAACATCTACTTCAAATCATTAGTTTGGAGTTTCTTCAAAATCCTTTGGCAAATTTGTGAAAAATGAGGCCAAAGTTGGAAGAAAACTAGGTTAAAATACTTAGAAAAATTTCTAAGTGTTTATGACCTAAAACTCCAAAATTTCCAAAACTCTTAAATGATTGATCTTTTGAAAAAAGTTCCTTTGTAAGATGTTGTTTTATTTTGCAAGATCTACAACTTTCATGTTGGAAGTTTTTTGAGTTGTGTAGGTAAAATTTTGAGTTCTCACCATGCCTCAAAAAACCCTAATTCCCGACTTTTCGCTCCTTGATGAATTTCTTGGAATTTCTTTGGTCAAATGACTTTAATATCCATATAGTGATGATATTGATCCTTGAAAGCCATAGTTTGACCAAAAATCTCAAAAGTCAATGGTGATCCCATACAGTTGACTTTTTCCAGATAAGGTGAGATTTTGGACTTTTGTGTAGAATCAAGATCTTTTCCTCAAATGAATGATGTAAATGGATTATATTGAGGTAGTAGAGACTCTTGAATCATGTCTTGAGTTTTGGATTCATGTCCTGATTAAAAAGTCAACTATCTTGGGGAATTAGGTCAAAAACCCTAATTGTCGACTAGAGGACAATGATGACTGTAGACTTTGAATTGAGGTGTAATGTCCAGTGGATCTTGTCATATGAGTTATTTGAAGATGGTTGATGTCTTTGAATGGTCCCCTAGGGCTTTTTAGGGTTTCCCAAAGGTGATCCCTGATTTTAGTCCTTGATAGGCTCAAAAAACCCTAGTCTGGTGAATTGAGTAACTCTGTACTTAGATGACTGGGTATCTAATCAATCATAGGTGAAATAATGAAGCTCTTGAGTCTTAGAGACTAATCCTTCTATTGATTGATCCTTTGCCTGAGTTTTGAACACCCTTGATTGAATGTCAGACTGCTCTGGGTACTTACTTTGACTTGATGAAAATCCTGAAGATATGTCATCTCAGGGGGGGGTCAAAAATTAGGGTATGACAGATGCCCCTATTTAAGTTTCTTTTATCTGGAGGGAGAGAGATTGAGATCTCGATCTCTCCTGCGTAAAAGAGACTTAAATATCAAAGAATGCCCGAATTTTGGGCGCTCCTGAGATGATAAAATCTTTGCATGATTTGATCCCGTTATCGCACTTGGCGGGGGATGAGGAGACAAACTCCTTGTAGAAACACTTGATGTGGATTCTGGCGAATGGATGGCAGTGTAGGATGCGCAATCCATCTTCTTTAACTAAGTGTTGATACTTAGAAAAAGGTAAACAACCTCCCCTTGTTTTGGATGTCCATATCTCGAAACTGGTCTCAGTCGTGTTTGGACAATATCTCAGATAAAGAGAAAATTCTCCAAAAATTTGTTTCCTCATCAAACTTCTCATCAGCACTTGGAGATGAGACGCCATTTGATGGTAGTAGAGAAACTTCAAAGGTTTGTTTCCTCGTCAAACTTCTTACCAGCGCTTGGAGGTAAGATGCCATTTGACGGTAGTAAAGAAACTTCAAAGGTTTGCTTCCTCGTCAAACTTCTTACCAGCGCTTGGAGGTAAGATGCCATTTGACGGTAGTAAAGAAACTCCACCGTCTTCCCTTTTGACTTGACGTCTTTAAAAGAATGTCATATGGCCTCATGATCTTTTGAGGGGCTAATGACTTTGTTTGAAGGCGGACGAACTGTTTTCGGGGTGAAAACTGCCATTCGTCGACTGATGCCGGGGAATCAACAAACTGTTGTCCTAAGAGGAAAACTGTCATTCATCGACTCTGTGGGGAATTAAACATCCCAGAAACAGACAAACTGTTTGAAGAAACTGCCATTTGTCGATCTCTTAAGTATTTAACAGACAAACTGTCTTTCCTTGGGGAAAGGCTGCCATTTGCCAATTGCTAGGGGAACAAACTGTCTTCTACTAGGAGACTTCCATTTGTTGACCCTGTCGTGAAAGAAAGTGAGCAAACTGTCTTCTGCTGAAAGAGACTGCCATTTGCTGACTTTGTTGAGGAATCTTTAAGCGAAACGAACTGTCTTCATGAAGAAGGCTGCCATTCGTTATTTTTTGCTCGAAAAAGTAAGTGAACTGTCTTTTGCTGAAAGAGACTGCCATTCACTGACTTCGCTGGGGAATCTGAACTATCTTCTGGACGAAGACTACCATTCATTGAATCCGCTGGAGAATCATTTGTCGATTTGCTGGGAGATTCTCTTTGACGAAGAGTGGCATCTCTTGACCCTGCTGGGGAAATACCAGATTGTTTTCCAGGAGGAAAAACTACCACTTGTCAATTATGTCGGGGAATCCATACTCCTCGGAGAAGAGAAACCGCTCATCGGCCTTGTAGGGAATTCCAAAATGCGAAACAAACTATCTTTTTTGAAGAAGATTGTCGAATGTCGCTCTGCGGGAGAATCTCAGCTGAGGAACTCCAAAAGTGAACAAACTACCTCTTTGAGGGAGACTACCATTTGTTGACTTGCTTGGGGAGGTCCTTGTGTATGAACTGTCGTCTTGAAGGAAAATTTTTTTCCAGAACTTGCAGGGGAAACTTGAGTTCATGCCTTAATGACTTAGGCATTCACATGATCAAAGCCTGACTCGACTATGAAGTTATGATGTAATGTATGCATGAATATTATGACAATGATAAAATGTAAAGTGAATGTGAATAAGATTGTCGCGGATGTAAAATCCTATGATACGACTTGAATTCTTGTTGATCAGAAGATGTCCTCTTCTTGTAGTTCGAACTCTGTCGGGAATACCTGGTTATCAGTCGTCCGCTGTCCGAAGTGAGTAATATGAATTGAAGATCCGTCATCGGGAGATGTTCGTAAAGCGACCTCATGGGGAAATCTTGGTTCCCTGAGTCTCAACTGTTCTCGGAGCAACTGTTTGCATTCTTCCTACTGTTTGTAAACCTCAGAAAGAAATTTCACCTTTATTTTTTTGCAAGTAAATTCTTTTTATTTTATGAAAACAATTGTTTCAAGAAAATGACTGTTTAAACATAAAATGCATTTCAAGAAACTGAATAAGACTAGATTGCAAAGAAAAAGCACAAGGCTCAAATTATTATATATGGAATGGTAATCAGCCAAATGCTTGATTCCATGGAGTATTTACAAAGTTGGAAATTGGTAATTTTCGGGAAAAGGGCTACGATGAAACGTGACGACCGTTATCTTTCCCTTCCACTCAGAGTTGCGCTGTATTCGTGCTTTGTAGAAGATGACCTACTGCTGATGAATACTCCGCTATGGATTTTGAATGATCGAGTTTGTCCTGAACACAGTTACTTGCCATATATCCCTAACTTTTGCGTAAACTACCCCTTTCGGGTTTTAAGTTTACCGGGATTGATTATTTATTTTTTATGTCTCTAACTTTTGCCTGAATCGCCCTTTCGGGTTTTCGATTCACCGAGACGCTCTTTTTTGCCTAAGTCGCTCTTTGCGAGTTTTCAACTTAGCGAGCTGTTCTTTTGATTATTTAGGCGAAGTATTTCTTGATTGCGTCGACGTTCACAGGACGGGTGAATTCTTCTCCATCCATAGTCGTGAGTATTAAGGCTCCTCCTGAGAAAGCTCTCTTGACCACGTAGGGGCCGTCATAATTGGGAGTCCATTTCCCTCTCGAATCTGTGAGAAAAGATTGAATCTTTTTGAGTACCAGGTCGCCTTCTTTGATTGTGCGAGGTCGAACCTTTTTGTCGAAAGCTTTCTTCATTCTTTGTTGATATAGCTGTCCGTGGCATAAAGCTGTCATGCGCTTTTCTTTGATTAAGTTCAGTTCATCGAATCTGCTTTGACACCACTCGGCTTCTGTTAATTTTGCCTCCATCAAGACTCTCATTGATGGGATTTCAACCTCTATATGTAGGACTGCCTCCATGCCATATACAAGGGAGAAAGGAGTTGCTCCGGTCGAAGTACGTACTGATTTACGGTAACCATGAAGAGCATACGGGAGCATTTCATGCCAATCTTTGTAAGTAATGACCATCTTCTGAATGATTTTCTTGATGTTTTTGTTAGCTGCTTCTACAGCTCCATTCATCTTTGGTCTGTAAGGAGATGAGTTGTGATGTTCAATCTTGAATTCTTCACAAAGTTCCTTCATCATTTTGTTATTCAAATTTGACCCATTGTCAGTGATTATCTTGCTAGGAATGCCGTAGCGACAGATGATGTGATTCTTGATAAACTTGACGACAACTTGTCTTGTAACGTTTGCATATGAAGCTGCTTCAACCCATTTGGTGAAATAGTCTATAGCTACCAAGATGAAGCGATGTCCGTTGGACGCTTTTGGCTCGATCATTCCAATCATGTCGATTCCCCACATGGAGAAAGGCCAAGGGGAAGAGAGTATGTTGAGAAGAGATGGTGGCACGTGAATTCTATCGGCGTAGATCTGGTATTTGTGACACCTCTTTGCGTACTGGTAGCAATCTGACTCCATTGTCAGCCAATAATATCCTGCTCTCAGTATTTTCCTTGTCATGGTATGTCCATTGGTGTGAGTACCAAAGGAACCTTCATGTATTTCTCTCATGAGTACTTCTGCTTCTTTTCTG
Source organism: Vicia villosa (assembly GCF_029867415.1). Taxonomy (NCBI): domain Eukaryota; kingdom Viridiplantae; phylum Streptophyta; class Magnoliopsida; order Fabales; family Fabaceae; genus Vicia; species Vicia villosa. Next base: position 107,467,969 of record NC_081183.1, read on the forward strand.
TCAACGCATCTGAGCAGAACCATGTCGAAGTTTCTCTTGTACAGAACATCTTCATTCAGGAAGAATCTACAAGCTAACTTTCTCAAAGTCTTTCTATCTTTCTTTGATGCTCCAAGAGGGTACTCTTGCTTTTGAAGAAAGTTCTTGATGTCGTGATACCACGGTTTGTCGTCGATGATTGCTTCTACTGTGAAAACATGAGCGGGCCTATCCAGGCGCATAACATCGATCCGAGGAATGTCATTCCAGTGATTTATCCTAATCATGGAAGAGAGTGTGGCTAATGCATCAGCCAAATTGTTTTCTTCACGAGGAATGTGATGAAAATCTACCCTGTCGAAGAATGGTAATAATCTTCTCGCGTAGTCTTTGTAAGGAATTAGCCCTGGTTGGCGTGTTTCCCATTCTCCTTTGATTTGATTGATGACCAAAGCAGAATCTCCATATACATCCAAGTGTTTGATTCTTAGATCCATGGCTTCTTCGAGACCCATGATGCAAGCTTCATATTCGGCCTCATTGTTTGTGCACTTGAAAGTTAATCTGGCAGTAAATGGAATATGGGTACCCTGAGGTGTAACAATAATTGCCCCAATTCCTCGTCCATAAGTATTGACAGCTCCGTCAAAGATTAAGCCCCACTGGGATCCTATCTCAGGTCCTTCGTCTGGTAGTGGCTCGTCGTAATCTTTCATCTTGAGGTACATGACGTCCTCGTCCGGAAAGTCGAAACTGGTTGATTCATGACCATTGAGTGGGTGGTGAGCCAGGTGCTCAGCTAGAATGCTTCCTTTCACGGCTTTTTGTGCGTGATACTCAATGTCATATTCTGATAACAACATCTGCCAACGGGCAATTCTCCCAGTTAAAGCAGGCTTCTCAAAGATGTACTTGATTGGATCCATATGAGAGATCAAACAAGTAGTATGTCGAATCATGTACTGGCGGAGACGCTTGGCAGCCCAGGCCAAAGCACAACACGTCTTCTCGAGCATGGAGTAGCGGGATTCACAGTCAGTGAACTTCTTGCTCAGGTAGTAAATGGCATGCTCTTTTCTCTTCGTCTCGTCTTGCTGTCCAAGGACACAACCCATGGAATCTTCTAAGACGGTTAAGTACATTATCAAAGGTCTTCCTTCCACTGGAGGAGACAAGATGGGTGGTTCGAGCAGATATTCCTTAATGATGTCGAACGCTTTCTGACAATCGTCTGTCCAGACGCAACTTTGATTTTTCCGTAGAAGTTTGAAAATAGGAGCGCAAGTTGCAGTCATAAGATATATGAATCTCGAGATGTAATTCAGACGTCCAAGAAATCCTCTAACTTGTTTCTCGGTTCTGGGTGAAGGCATTTCTTGAATTGCCTTGACTTTGTCTGGATCTACTTCAATTCCTCGTTTGCTGATAATGAAACCAAGGAGTTTTCCTGAGTAGACACCAAAGGTACACTTGTTGGGGTTCAGGCAAAGCTGAAACTTCCGTAAGCGTTGAAATAACTTTGTCAGATTCTGTATGTGATCTTCTTCATTTTCTGATTTGGCAATCATGTCGTCCACATAGACTTCCACTTCTTTATGCATCATGTCGTGGAAAAGCGTAGTCATGGCTCTTTGATAAGTTGCCCCTGCGTTCTTTAGTCCAAAAGGCATAACACGATAGCAGAACGTGCCCCAGGGGGTGATGAAAGCTGTTTTCTCCATGTCTTCAGGTGCCATTTTGATTTGGTTGTATCCTGAAAATCCGTCCATGAACGAGAAAACTTTGGATTTTGCTGTACTGTCTACCAACATATCAATATGTGGTAAAGGAAAATCATCCTTAGGGCTAGCTTTGTTCAAATCTCTGTAGTCGACGCACATGCGGACTTTTCCGTCTTTCTTAGGAACGGGAACAATGTTAGCTAACCACTGAGGGTATTCTGAAGTGACGAGGAAACCTGCGTTGATCTGCTTTTGAACTTCCTCTTTGATTTTCATGGCCATCTCCGGATGAGTTCTTCTTAATTTTTGTTTGACCGGAGGGCATTCTGCTTTTAATGGCAAGTGATGCTCCACTATACTGGTATCCAACCCTGGCATATCTTGATAAGACCAAGCGAAGACATCTGAGAATTCTTTGAGTAGTTGTATCAAACTCTCTCTGATCTCTGAACTGAGCGAAGCTCCAATCTTAACCTCTTTTCTGTTTCCATCGGAACCAAGGTTAATGATCTCTAGAGGCTCATTGTATGGCTGAATGGCCTCTTCCTTTTGTTGAAGTAATCGTGAAATTTCCTTTGATATTTCTTCGTCTTCTTCTTCCTCTGCCTCGAATACAGGAAACTCAAAGCTTGGAGAAGTCATACGATCGCACGTTTCAACGGGGTATTTTATGATTAATCTGCATATGTGTGATGATTTTATTTAGACAACGAGGGAAGACTCGGTGTATGCAGTTAATGGAATTTTTGATGTTTTTTAGGGTGTTTTTTAGGATTACCAATTTCCGAAAAAGAGAAAAGGAAAAACTAAACGAAGGAACATAATGACATTTTTATTTATGGACAGTCATTTCTTGAAACAAAGACCCTATAAAACAAAAACTCTATTGCTTTGGGCGAAGCAAAGAGGGACATTTTCCTAAGAAATAGTAAAATGCAAAGCCCTATGAAACATCTCTTCACCCTGGGCTATGGTGAGAGGACAAAATAACGGTGAAAGTTCCTACTTAGGAGTGCAAACAACAGTTGTAACTTCAACAGCTGTCCAATAGTGGCGAACCCCATTGTGCACTAAGTAATCTGGAACCTTAGGCTTAAGTTGGCCTGTGGTAGGTCTTGATTTACCAACCACTGTCTTTGCAACACTCAGACGATCTTCTTCTACTTCAGCAGACTGAGCGGTGTGAGCATACCCATTTCCAAGTGGAGTATGTCGGTTTTTCTTTTGAGGAAACTTCCAATCTTCTGAATGGAGAGACTCGTTGTCGGAGACACTTTCGAGATCATCCTCTTCTGTATTTTGGTCTTGCTCTTCTCCCAAGATGGCATTGACTAGATATGTGAACTCTAGATCCGTAGCCTCGGAAGGTGACTTGGGGATATAACCCTCAATGATGATTTCACCAGTCGATGATGATGAATAGCAAGGGTTATACATCTCTTTTGGCTGAGAGAGGTACTCAAAATCACTGTTCCATCCAGTTGGAACAATATCTTCAAGAGAGATTCTTGAACTTTCAGGAGCGGAGTATTTCACCATGTAGTCGAACTTTCCGCTTGGTTCTCCTAATGTATCCCAAGTATCTTCAGGGATAGGAGGAACTTCTTCTGATGAACCATGACTTCTGGTGGTGAAGCTGTCAGTAACTTCATCACTGCTTGGTTGAGTCTTACTTTCAGATCCTTTAGTCGGATAACAGCAAGGTGAATCAGACTCTGGTAGGGAGATGTATCCTGCTCTGTTAAGATAGGATAACCATTCCTCTTCATCGGTGTTTTCCGTACCGATGGTATTGACTGTTTGTTGAACAGGTTGAAGAAAACCTCCACTGCAGAAAGTTTCTTGAATTGGGAGAACTACCTCAATCCCTGGAATAGCCTTTGATGATGTTGGAAAGAATCCAACTCCTGTTCTGTTCTTGTTGTTGGTAGGAATATTAATGTGCCCCCAACCACTGGTAGTGCCATCCTTTACAACTTGGATTGCATCTTTGTATGAAGAGATAGATGTTGCTTTCTCCTTTCCTTTGTCCAAGGAAAGTGCTTGGAATTTAGTTCCAACAACTTCTTTTGGTTCTATGTCGGAGAATGATGACAGGTTGCTGACAATCAGAGCTCGTTCTCCACATACGGTTACCAATTTGTCATTTCTTATGAACTTCAGTTTCTGATGAAGTGTTGAAGTAATTGCCCCAGCCTCATGAATCCATGGGCGACCTAGCAAACAACTGTATTGCGCTGGGATATCCATAACTTGGAAAGTGATTTTGAACGTCTGAGGTCCAATAGTTATGGGAAGATCCACTTCTCCAAAGACTGACTTTCTTGATCCATCAAATGCTTTGACGATGACATGACTTTTTCTTAGAGGGTAATCTTCGAAGGATAATCTTGACAATGTTGATTTCGGCATGACGTTGAGAGAGGATCCATTGTCTATTAGGACTCCTGTGAGTACATCACCCATGCAGCCAACTGAGATGTGAAGTGGAAGATTGTGGTCTACTCCTTCTTCAGGAAGATCTTCGTCACAGAAACTTAAGTTAGTTCCGGCGGAGATGTTGGCAACGATGTTGTTGAATTGGCTTATAGTAACACTTGGTTCTACGAAAGCTTGTTCCAAAACTTTCTGTAGAGCTTCCCTATGAGCTTCAGAACTCAATAGTAGGGAAAGGACAGAAATCCTAGACGGAGTATGTAGTAATTGATCTACAATGTTGTATTCACTCCTCTGGATTAACTTCAAGATCTCACCATTTTCTTTCGCTTGAACAGCATTGGTCGGATGATTGTCTTGCCTATGTGGCACTTCCTCCGAAGGTTTCTCCACATTTTCTGTTGTTCTGTTGAAGACTCGTCCACTTCTGATGACTCGACTAACATCAGCAATGTTGACAACAGACGGTAATGGTATTTCCTTACCATTTTCAATGAATGTAGCATTGTACTTGTATGGTATAGCCTTGCTGGACTCATACGGTACAGGACCTGGTAAGTAGATGACTAACGGAGCAATTGCTGTCTTCCTGCTGTCATACTTGACTTGCATTGGTTCAACTTGATTAATTTGAGGAGATACGGTAAAGACTTCATCATCTTCTCTGTTGGCAAGAACAGTAATGGTATTCTCATCCATCAGCTTTTGAATGTCGTTGCGAACACGCAAACATCCTCGTGAATTTCTTCGACAGATTCTGCATCTATTGTAAGCGTGGAAATCTGTTCCAAAGTAGGCAAGTCCATTTAAAGTTTTATGGAACCTGACTACCGATCCTTCAAGATCTTCAACTTTGTAGATTTTGTATTCTCCTGGACATCCTTGAACCATGTTGATGTCATGTTCAGTTCTGACTCGGATATGTTGAATCCATCCTAAGTCCATTTGTTCTTGTAATGCAGCTTGAACTACGGCACATCCTTGATCATTCTTTGGACAAATTTCGCATGTGAAGTAGTTGTGAGGTGGTACATGGCCGTACCCAGCTTGTTTAGTGTGCATCTTGACAAGATTTTCCCCTATCTGACGAATGTCATAGATTTGAATGACGTTAGGGTGTTGATCTATCAGATTTACTGAAGCTTCTTTATGCTGCGGCAAAGGATTTGCTTGGACGTTTGGACTAGTATCTTTGAAGGATAGCATTCCGCTCTTCACTAATCGTTGGACGTCAATCTTGAAAGAGAAACAGTTCTCAATATTGTGACCTGGTGCCCCCTGATGATAGGGACAAGATTGGTCAGCCTTATACCATGGTGAGGAACTGTTTGTAGGATTTGGAGGACTTCTCGTCTGAATGAGTCCTTTTGCCAGTAATGTTGGAAATAATTCTGCATGCGGCATTGGTACGGGGTCAAAGGCTGGATAACTTGGAGCCCGATTGTTGTAATTTGGAGGTCGAACCTGCTGCTGAGGTTGCTGCGACCTTTGTTGAATTTGTTGTTGCGAGACCTGAGGTTGATAAGCTGGCGCTGAGTTAACAACCGGAGTTATTGTTGCAACTTGAGGTTGTAATTTCTTCTTGATTTTGTGCAAGACATTGCTGACATCTTGATCCTTTTTCTTCTGGAAAGAACTTCCATACTTCCTTGGACCAACAGAAGATTCTGGTTCTTTGTTCAAGCGTCCTTCTCGAACTGCTTCTTCTAAACGTACACCCATGTTTACCATCTCGGTAAAGTCACTTGGTGCACTTGCAACCATTCGTCCGTAGTAAAATGGACTCAAAGTCTTGAGATAGATTTTTGTCATTTCTTTCTCTTCAAGTGGTGGACAAATTTGAGCAGCAACTTCACGCCATCTCTGAGCGTATTCCTTGAAGCTTTCTCTATCCTTTTGAGTCATGGCCCGGAGTTGATCTCTGTCGGGAGCCATATCCAGATTGTACTTATACTGTTTGACGAAGGCCTCTCCGAGGTCTCGAAAAATACGAATCTCTGAACTGTCCAAGTTCATGTACCATTTGAGTGCAGCACCAGTCAGGCTGTCTTGAAAATAATGAATGAGTAATTGTTGATTATCAGTCTGAGTTGACATTCTTCGAGCGTACATTACGAGATGACTTTGTGGGCATGAATTCCCTTTGTACTTCTCGAAATCTGGTACTTTGAATTTGTGAGGAATCTTAACATTTGGAACCAGATAGAGGTCTGCAGCATTCTTTCCAAATAGATCTTGTCCTCGGAGAGTCTTGAGTTCCTTCTGCATTTGCAGAAACTGTTCCTGGAACTCGTCCAATCTTTCATACACGCCAGCATCCTCACTTGGGGCGTGATGATATACTTGTCCGCCCTGCGGGGGAAAAGTATGCATAATCGGTCGTGGAGAAGCCATGACAGCAGATCTTGGAATCTCAGCATTCTGTTGTGTGAAACCCATTGCCGTTGCTCTTGGAACTTCAATTTCCAGAGGTTTGTAACCCTCCGGTGGACGTATATCCATGGTGACTTTTGGAGCTTCAGAAGCTGGAGGTATGTACCCTTCTGGAGTAAAGTTATACGGCATGCCCCAAGGTCGATCAGGCGGCATGGTATACTGAGGAATGGGAGTAGAAACAATCTCGGAAACCACAGTCCTTTGTGGTTCTTCTAGCGTTGGTCGATTCTGCGAAACTACCAGTGCTTCTACCATACTATTGAGTCTTTCAACAGTATCTTTGAGAGTATTAATCTCTTCTCTGAGTTCTTCATTCTCTTGCTCAAAGTCTTCCATTCTTTTCTTGCGACTTGAACGAGTGTTGTATTGATGAGACAGCTTGAAAGTCTTGGTTCACCTCTTTCTCCTCCTCTCTTTCTGGAGAAAGGAAAGTGACTATTAGATCCGCGACAATTCTCGTGCCAGTGCGTACGACTAAAGCGATGTATGATATGCAATTAAGTTAATATTTTTCAAGGAAACACCATAATTACGTTATGAAACATCAAACTTTTATTAATTAAGCGAAAACGCCGTTTTACACACTTTGAAAAGGGAAATACAGAGAAACTGAGAGAAAGGACTCTAAAACTTTGATGAAGAGCCGACTTCACGTTCTAACATCTTCTTCTGTTTCTTGAGCTGAGCGTTTTCTGACGTGAGCTGATCGATGATCCAGGAAGCAGGAGGGATATGATGAGAAAGTGACGTTTGTGACACTTGTCGATCGAGTACTTCAAGTAACTCATCCTTCCTTCTTAGGATGTTCTGAATCTCAACATTTTCCGTGTTGACAATTCGATACTTGTTCCTCCAAGCATTCCTTTCTTGGCATACCTTGTTTAATGCCGCTTGTAGTTTTTCAACATCGGTGGAGAAAAGGTAAATTGGTTCCCTTAGGGGAATAGGTTCTTGATGTTGATATGGCATCCTGAGCTTGAATGCTCTGACGCGTACCCATTGAAGGTAAGGATCCAGGGAGATGCAAAGATGTTTTCCTAACAATCTTCTCCCTTTGCTGTGAACAAGACGCCAGGCTTGGACAATTTCCTTCTTCAGCATGTTGCCATGATCGTCGATGTTCTTGAAGAACAGACCCTCCAATTGAATATTACTTGGTATATTTTTCATGGGATAGCCGTATTGACGACGGGCTAAAGCTGGATTGTAACTAATTCCTCCCTTAGTTCCAATAAGGGGTATGTTGGGAAAACTTCCGCAACTGAGGATGATCTTGGTTTCGTCGTTGTCAGGACTACACCACTCAATGTCTGTATGAGTGAGAGACATGATTTTCTGTGACCAGTAAAGGCCATCCCTCATATTCCAGAAAGTGCTAGACTTTGGCAGGTGTGAAACGAACCATTCGTATAACAACGGTACGCAGCATGTGATTAATCCTCCTCGCTGCAGGTTTCTTAAATGCACAGAGTGATAAGCATCCGCAAGCAAGGTTGGAACTGGATTTCCAATTAAGAAGATCTTAATTGCGTTGATGTCGACGAAATCGTTAATGTTAGGGAACAAAAACAATCCGTAGATAAGCAAAGCCAAGACTTCCTCAAATGCGCTCATATCTTGGATGCTGACGAAGTACCGAGCTTGATCAAACAGGAATTTGGAAGGCAATCCTTGAATTCCTCCTCTACTCACCATATGAGTTCTGATGTCGACTACGTTCAAAGGAGTAGTTGCAGCGATGATAATGTCGTCAGGATTCTTTTCCAAACCGGAGTACGGATCTTGCGCGTACACGGGTATTTCAATCAGACGAGAGTACTCCTCCAACGTAGGTATGAACTGATAATCTGGAAAGGTGAAACAGTGATACGTTGGATCGTAAAACTGTACCAAGGTGGGAAGGATCCCATCCACAATGTTGGTATTGAGCAAAGGCAGAAGTTTTCCATACTTCTCCTTGAAAGCCTGGGGGTTGACCACCAGTTTTCCGAGCTTTCCCAGTTCCTCGACCTGGGGAATCTTGAAGGTGTATTTCCTAGCTCTCTTTCTCCCATAATCCATGGTATAGATCCTTAAGTCCTTTCTCCGTTTCTCTCTTTCTATGAAGTTCAAAAACGTTCGTTATTTAGTTTCCTTGAAAAACGACTCGAAAAAGACTCTTTTTGCTTTTAGTTGTTTATTAATGATTGATGCATGAATGCATGAATGCACACACAAGAGTTTTTAAACAAACATGGCGTTGAAGGGTATAGTGGTCATGAAGTCAAAACGCAAACCTCGCCCCAATCGTAAACTAAGGATAAGGATTTTTGTACCTGTAGAACGGGTTCTAGGGGTCTCAGAGTTTTTGCTCAACCTTAAAGATACGTTGATTGGTATCTATAAGAGAGTTTTCTCTGAGTGTAGTATCTGCGTGACAATTACTTCCGTAATCACCGCTCTACGTCCTAACAAAAAGGCTTTAAGTGGGGTTAATGTGTTTCTAGGTCCTCCTGGTACAAATCAGTCTCGGAATGCAGTGGCGCAGTTAATCACAACCAGCCAGGCAAATCCCAAGAGTAGAATTGTGAACCAAGATTAGAGGGTCTTCACCGGGAAGACATCCTCCATCCTATCTTATGTTGCACTCAAATCCGGGTATAGGATTTCTCACCACAAGGGGGAATCAAGCCCTTTCCCGATACAGAATAAACAAAATAAACAAATATAAATGCAGCAAACACATGAAATGACACAGAGGTTAGGCAGGACCTCTCTTGTTTGAGGGGGAATTTGGCATCCCTAATTCCTCATTGGGGCTGGACCAGCAACATGTCAACCATTGGTTTGGATGAAAAACCAAGGTTTTTAACACTTATATCCCCAGCAGAGTCGCCATTTTTCCCGTGGTTTCGTTTTCTTTTACCTCCCTGTTTCACTTGGGAAAGTTTCTCCTTTGTGTTAGGAGAAGGAATTGAATTGATTAAAGAGAGACAGACAGACTGACTGACTATTTTTGGTATTTTATTAGCTCGCTGAGGTTCCTTGTGAACCTCATGCCTACATATCCCTAGTGGAAGTCAGAGCTTAATGTAGTTCGGGGATCTAACTAGGGAAATTAATGATTTTTGGGTGCCTTGCTTGAAGCTCAAGGTTGAAGCTTGAATTAAATCTCTGTTTACAGTAAAGAGACATGAAATCATCTTTACAGAGAGGTATTTGTACTATTCTACCACAAACATTTTGAAAGAGTGACAGAATAACTGGATTCATTTCATTCAAGAGGAGGACCTTACTTGTGTGTGCAAGTATGCCAGTCAGATGCCTCTTAAATGAAAGAAAGATGCTCGTCCAAATTAGGGAAAGTGTACAAGTCTGGGGATGTGCCAGAGCATGTCTTTCAGAGTCCTAAATGGGAGACTTTGATTGAAATTTGAAATTGAAATGTTTGTTTGTTTGAATGTGGTAGAGTAGTAAAAATATCTCTCTATAGAGATAAGCTATGTCTATCTACTGTATAGAAGATTTGACTTTAGCTGGCTTGTATGAGGCCCAAGCTTGAGGCTTTTTGATTGATTAATTAAGATTGACTCTGGGAGATGACTCCACTGGGGATTAATTACAGGGTATTTTTGTGTTCTGTACAAAGCCCAGAATTGAGGCGGACTCTATTTGGAGAGTGTTTATTTGATGGATTTTTATTTGGTGTTCTGTACAAAGCCCAGAATTGAGGCTGACTCTACTTAGGGAGACTATATTTGTGTGCCTTGTACAAAGCCCAAGGTTGTGGCTAACTGCTGAGGATAACTGAGTTTTTAAGGCTACGGATGACTCTATTTTGTGTGCCTTGTACAAAGCCCAAGGTTGTGGCTGACTCTTACTGAGGATGGTTATTAATTTGTGCCTTGTATGAAGCCCAAGGTTGTGGCTACTCTAGCCAGGGGAAATATTATTTTCTGCCTTGTACAAAGCCCAAGGTTGTGGCAGACTCTTTTAAATAAATGGAGTATGGATGACTCTATGGGAAAAGATCCTAGATGTTAGGAATCTTTGACATATGAAAGTATGGTTTAAATTGCCTTGTACAAAGCCCAAGGTTGTGGCTACTGAATGATAAAGAACTCACTGGGGGAGACTCTATTATCTGCCTTGTACAATGCCCAAGGTTGAGGCTGACTCTTGACATGGGAGTTTTATTGTTTGGTTCCTTGTATGAAGCCCAAGGTTGAGGCTAACTGTTTTTGTTGGTTTTGACTCTATTGAGGAGATTTTATTTATTAAAAGACTGTTTTTTGATGGAAGCTAACCCTTTCCAGGGATTTTGACTCAGCTGGTGAATTTGTCTGTTAAAAGACTGACTTTATCATGTTTTTGGAGGCTGACCCTTTCCAGGGGTTTTGACTCTTTTGGGGAAATTATCTCCTAAGAGAATGAATCTTTGGTTTTGAAAGACTGATGTTGTTGAAATGAAAGAATGATGTTGGAAGCTAACCCTTTCCAGGGGTTTTTTGACTGAAATGATAGATTGATTTTAATTGACTTTGGAGGCTAACCCTTTCCAGGGGTTTTGGACTGAAATGATAGATTGATTTTAATTGACTTTGGAGGCTAACCCTTTCCAGGGGTGTTTTTATTAAAATGAAAGAATGTGTTGGAGGCTAACCCTTTCCAGGGATTTTTTATTAAAATGAAAGAATGTGTTGGAGGCTAACCCTTTCCAGGGATTTTTGAATGATGGCAGAAAGATTATCTAGTGGAGACTTCTTGTTTAAAGCCCAAGATGAAGGCTGACACATGCTGAGGATGATCAAACGTGGATCCTAGACTCTGCTAAGGAAGATTGATGAAGATAAGGGTGACAGAGACTGTCCATGTCTCTCATTCCAAAAGGTGTACTCAATGTAAAATTGAGACAATCTTAGCTTGTTTAAAGTCTGGTTTAAATTGGAAGAAACTCACCAAGGTAGGCTAAAAGGTGACTAAAGACCTGTTCCTATGTTTATAAGAAACCTGATGGGTCCTTGTATACAAGCTCAAGAGGAAGCTGGAAATGCTTTTAAGAAGCCTGTGGGTCCTTGTACAAAGCCCAAGAGGAGGCTAATCGAGGGTCCTTGTTATAGCACAAGAGAAAGCTATGTAGTTTTGAACTTATTTTGGCTCTAAGCAAATGGGTAAGAGGTTTCACCGGGAATAATTCCTCTTTGGGTGGATGTGTCCTATTTTTTTGGATTCTAAGGTTTTTGCCAAGATGTTTCACCGGGAATAATTCATCTTGGGGGTTTGAACTACAGATCTCTAATTAGGAAAGAGCCTTCACCGGGAAGACATTCTCAATCCTAGGCCATATTCCTATAATATATATATAGTTTAACTGTCCTAGGGTTTATACTCAAACGTAGTTCTAAACTAATATATATGCACAGTTTATATTTGACAGTAATTTAAATAAAGACTGTAAATTGAAAGCTTGTAAAGCCTAACCTGGATGGAGTGGAGGCCTTTGAAGAAGTATGTACAGAGCCTCAACAGTATTTTTGTTGTTTTGTTGATAATAGTTGAATATTTATGATAAACAGTTAATGGTTTTTGAAAACAGAAGAAGTGAAGATGGACAAAGGTCACATAGGTATCTGAAGAGTTTCACCGGGAATAATGCCCTTCAAATACCAGAAGAATGTTTTGAAAACAGAAAGAAGATTTTGAAAATACAGTTTTGAAAACAAGCTAAGAAGAGAAGGTGTTTGGGACTTACACTCTATTAGAGGTCCAGTACTTTACAGTACTGGTTACAAAAGCAGTTTTGAAAATGATTTGAAATGATATAAGGTTTTGTTGTTTGAAAACCTTAATCATTTGATTTAAACGGAGGTTGAAAACAGTTTTGAAAATTGCAAGAAAGGTCAATTTAATTAAGGTAAAGAATAAAGATCTATGCCTAATTAAGACCTAAACAATTAGGGTTTTATCATAAATTTATTTTCAAAATAATTAGGTTAAAACAAAAAATGAAAATATATATTTAAAGTTTTTAAGAAAACACTTTAAAACATACTATGTTAAACCTAATTAAAACACATGAAATAAATAATATTTTTTATGATTTTTTGGTTATTCACAAAATAGGTATATTAAATAAAAAGTGTGTGAAAAATGAAGTGAAAATGATTTAATTTGATAGGTTAAATAATCATGTGAAGTTGTGAAGAGAATAGGTGTGAAAAGTGATAAAAAAATTAGAAATGTCTCCACCAAGGCTTGAACTTACGCCCTTTAGGTCACACACCCAAAACAACACCACTGAGCCAACGCGCGCATGGTGATAGCAACTCTCACTCATTTGGTTATGTTTCAAAACAAGTGATAAATCATTGAAAAATAAAAGAATCAAAAAGTCTGGGGCGAGGGGGATTCGAACCCCAGACTTGAGGCATGAGGGGACTAAGGGCGTATGGGAGGCCACTAGGGCAAACGATGAATTCGTTTGTAAAACGCATATCATTCAAAATAAAATAAACTTTGTTCAGAGATTTAAAAAAAAATGGCGCCACCCTCCATCTTCGTCTTCAACCTCAAGCTCCAACATTTTTGAAATTCTGATTCTCTCAAACCTCAACCAATGGCCCAGGTGTAAACATGAAACTTGTTCTAAATTCACTCACGATTCTAAATATGTAACTAATATATATTTATATTAACTACATCTAACTAATTTACCAGAAATCGTGAAGAACCCTAAAATTTAAAAATCAAATTAAATGACTATACTGAAAGATAAATGAATGATGATAGAGGGTTTTCAATCCTCTGATGATGCTGAACAAGATAGAATCGAGCTATTTCTTAAAGCATGCTTAAATTAAAGAGGTGGAGTTCAGAAACTTACCTCTGAAAATGGAGGTCGTGAGGATGATAGAGAGCAACTGGGCTTGTATGAATGATCCCAAAAGCTTCCTTGTGACTCAGTGATGCTAACTGAATGCTTGTTGTAACCTCAATCCTCCTGAATTGTTCTATGGACCTCCCTCGATTTGAGCTTCAAGTGAACATGGAGAGTGATGATTCTTGAGTTACAGATGAGCTGCAGCCATCTGAACAACTTCACTACCTCCTATGGAACGTGCCTGGATGCTTGGCTTGATTGGAAACCTTCTGAATTGCGCTATGGACCTCCAACTGCAACTGCTCCAAAGTGAGAGCAACAATGGTGTTCCTCTCCTTACAGAAGTGATCCAGGTGCTTGGATCACCTCAAATGACCTCCCTTGAGATGTTAGAATGCTTACTTTCCAAAGATAAGCTCTGGTTTGAAGAAAACGATTCTTCTTGCCAAAGAACTTTGAAAAACAATAAGCATGAGAAGAGAAAGAGAAAGCAAGGAATATGGTTGCTTTGGTGTATTTTCTGAATGAGAAAGAGGCCTCTATTTATAGGCAATTGGCTCAGAGCAATTGAACATAGTAAGCTTGCTTAGTGTAGTGAGTTTGGTTTCTTAGCCAAGAAGAAAATTTGAAAAGATCCTAAATGCAATGATGCATTTTCGGGCTAGCTTCCCCAACCATTGATCTTGTATGATCTAAGGGAACATTTCTGATTCAGAGGAGAGTTCTAATTGGCTTAGAACAAGATTCCTTGATGATTCATCATTTGCCATAAATTCAAAAATGCAATCATTACATAATCACATGCCTTTGTTTTTGGGAATCTTCTCTAATCCTTATGCAATGATGAATTTGGATGTGTGGTATGGTTTCAGATGTATTAGAGGTCGTGTAGCATCACTTAGTGAAGCAAAATGCACAAAATTGCAAAGTTCCAAATTGTACATGACCT